>NC_041381.1:111004381-111038367 GCF_002162155.2 Triticum dicoccoides | reverse complement strand
CCGGAGAGCCGGTAGGAGCCCTGAGTCGCGATGCTCAGGCACCCCCCCTCTAATGCCCAAGCTTGGTTAGATGTTGAAACTCTACGTCCTCGGGTCCCGGCTCTCAAGCTGGTCTCAGCCATCGCTGGTATGTGAGGTCGCGATGCCGTGGACAAGACTAGAGTGTGAGGGATGGAGAGCCGGTAGGAGCCCTGAGTCGCGATGCTCAGGCACCCCCCCCCTTTAAAGCGCAAGCTTCCGACATCCAAGAGGAAAAGGTACCATGAACAGGCACCAAATAACAAGCATGATGGGTCGAAAGCATGGCCCCAAGATAAATGCAAAAAGGGGTACACACCACTGGGACTGACCCGAGCGTCTTGGGGATAATGTAGCCCAAGGGGCGCCCCCAACAAAGTAAGCTAAGAACATGAAATAAAAGGGATACACGCCGCAGGGACGGACCCATGCGGCCTGGGAATAATGCGGCCCTGAGGGCGCTCCCAGCTGGAAATGAAACTTGAAAGATTTCACTTGATGATGCTGAAGACGAAGGGGTGTTGATGTAGTAGACTCGGTGGGCTGCGGGAGCCGGTCCTCACGAGCCCCTAGGCCCTGGGGCCTCGGGAGGCTACGGAGGCGCTGGTGGCTCCTCGCGGACCATCTCCATCTCCACCAGGGTTGCGGAACGCCTGACCTCTTGAGCCTCCAGGATGGCCCTCATGAGGCGCTGGTATGCGGCAGCCGTGTTCGGCAAGCCGTAAGGCATGTGAACGTAGCTGTGGGGCAGACCCTCGCAGCGTCCCACTTGCGAAGGCCAGAGGCGCTCCTGAGACGCGGCTCGATTGAGCCCAAGAATGTCGATGCAGACGCGCAGCCCACCATCCTCGCCTGGATAGGGGGGCACAGCGGGTAAGCGGCGGTTGCCTCTCATGACTCTTGACTCCTGTAGCTCCTAAATGCCCTCGCTGACAAACTCCTGAGGGTTTGGCCCTCCTTGCCTTGCTCCTTCTTGATGGAAACATGCTTCAAAACACGCCTCCACGTGGTGCCCAAGCGCCTCCCTTGCGACCTTGGCGAGGTCGGCGGCCCTCCAGGGGAGAGCCCCCGAGCCCTGCCTGAGGAGGGCGCCGGGCGCGCTTCCCTATGCGATGGAAGGAGGTTCCCCCTGAGCAGGCGCGGGCCCTGAGGGGCCTGCCTCCTGAGGGGCCGGGCCGGATGATGTCTTATTCTTCTTGGGGGCGGCCTCGGGAAGCCTCCTGCTTCCGTGATCCGGGTCTTCCAGTGGTGCGGCCTGAAAGGCTCGCTCCAGGGAACACACTGCGTCTCTCTCTTCGCAGGGCACCGTGATGACTCCGCCACTTCCTGGCATCTCGAGGACGTTGTAGCCGTGGTGGGTTACGGCCATGAACTTGGCCACTGCTGGGTACCCGAGGATGGCGTTGTACGACAGGCGAATGTGGGCGACGTCGAAGTCGATGATCTCGGTGCGGTAGTTGTCGCGTGCCCCGAAGGTGACAGGGAGGCGGACCTGCCCAATTGGGACCATGGAGCCGTCGGTGACTCCGGGGAAAGGCTTGGTTGGCTGAAGCTGATTGTAGGGCACTTGGAGATTGTTGAACGTTTCCACGGACAAGACATTGAGCCCTGCCCCGCCATCGATGAGGGTCCTGGTGACTAGCACATTGCTGATGATTGGGGAACAAAGCATCGGGAGGACTCCGGCTGTGGCCGCACACTTGAGCTGATCCACTGAACTGAATGTGATGGCGCACGCGGACCACCTGAGGGGGCGCGTGGCCTCGAGCTTGGGAAGGATTGCATTCACTTCACGGGCGAACTGCTTGAAGATGCACTGAGAGGCTGGGGCTTGAGCTCCGCCCATGATGCAGGCGATCGCACGTGGTTCCTGGAAGCCCCCTCGTCCTGATGACGGTCCTCGTTTCTCCTTGGCTGCCGCGGCTGCGGAGGGAGGCCTGCGTTACCTTGCAGGCGATCCTCGCGAGGCTGATCCCTCCAGCCTCCCTCGCGACGCGGATCCTGCCAGCGATCCTCGCGAGGTTGGTCGCGCCACCCTTGACGTGGGCCACGGTCTTCCCAGCGTTCTGCGTTCCTTCCTCCTCCTCGGCCATAGCCCCGGTCGCTGCGGTCGGGATGTCGGCCGGCCCTTCCTTCATGCACGGCCCGGAGCTCTTGGCATTCATTGGTGTTGTGGGTATGGGGGTCTTAGTACATGCAGTACCGACTGCCCTTGGAGGATTCGGGCTGATCTCCGCCCCGCTTGGTGTCTGGTTCTGCCGTGAGCACGACAGCCCCCTTGCGCTTCACGTCCTTGGCCTTGGGCTTCTTCTCTTGTGGGTCTGTGGCAGGCAGCTCGAGGAGGGAGAGACGCCCTTCCTCAGCCATGGCGCACTTGGTCGCCAGGTTGAACAGCTCCAAGGAAGTGCACAGATCTTCATGCATTGCAAGCTCCTCCTTCATCTTGACGTCGCGCACGCCGTCAGAGAAGGCTAAGATGATGGCCTCCTCGGTCACCTTGGGAATCTTGAGGCGCGCATTGTGGAAGCGCTGGATGTACTTCTACAGGGTTTCCCCTGGTTGCTGCTTGATGTGGCGCATGTCGCTCACGGCGGGTGGCCAGTCGCGAGTACCCTGGAAGTTGGCGATGAAGCGGGTGCGCATCTCGTCCCAGGAGGAGATCGTGCCTGGGGCCAGGTTCAGGAGCCAGGTGCGGGCCCCGTCCTTGAGCGCCATGGGAAACCAGTTCTCCATGACCTTCTCGTCTCCATTGGCAGCCTCGATGCACAGCTCGTAGAGCTGGAGGAACTCTGCGGGGTCAGCCATGCCGTCGTAGCGAGAAGGCAGGTCTGGCTTGAACTTGCCGGGCCACGCGACGGCGCGCAGCTCGGTGGTGAAGGCGCGGCAGCCCGCTGTGGCCAGGGGAGGCCTTGGGTGACGAAGAGCTTGGTCCTGCGGGCCCCCATGCGCTGCAGCTGGGAGCAGCGCGGGGTCTTGACGTGCTGGAGCAGGAGCGTGGTCGGGACGAGCCAGAGCAGGGAGCGCTCGGGCAGCTTCTCGAGGGCGAGGGACTACTTGGCAGCTCTGCTCTTGCCGCGCTGGCGCCTGACGGAGCGGGTTCCGCCCAGGGGCCGCGCGCCTTGGGGCCAGGGCGCCTTCTTGAGGGGGAGGCGGTTGAGGCGCCCCAGGAGCTTCATTGCCCGCGCAGGGCGGGGCGCGGTGCAGCGAGAAGGACGGCGCAGGGGAGCCCCCAGCGGCGCGGACGAGTTCGGCGACTCGGTCGAGCCACTCTTCGTAGACTTCGTCGATTGGGCGGTAGCGCAGGAGCTCGTTTGCCGCGATAAGCGCAGCTCCAGCCTCCATGGCCGCGTGGGGCGCGCGGGACGAAGAACCAGCAGGGGTGAGCGAGGGTGTAGCGGTGCGGCCGTCTCGCCTCATGGATGGGTGCTGGGACGATGCTTGCTGCTCGTTCCCCGCCGGGCCGGTGGCGGCGTTGACGGCAGGTGACGGGGAACGACGAGGTCGCCCGCCGACGGGAACCGTCTGGGCGACGCGGGAAGCGAGGGCGGCTTGGCGCTCGGCGCGAGCCCGACGTGCGTCAGACATGGATGCGACGGTCGGAGAAGAACAGGGCGACGGAAGACGAATTCCGGAGCACCCCTACCTTGCGTGCCAAATGTCGGATTTAGGGTTCCGGCAGACCCTTGAGGTTCGAACAATGGGGTGCGCGCGGAGATTTCGCCTTCTACCTACCTGTTCCTCACCGAATCGCTTGGATCTAAACTACGAAAAGAGCAACACAAGAGACACAGGGTTTATACTGGTTCAGGCCACCATTGTCACTACTAGAAAAAGGGCTATAGATGGGATGGACACTAATGGCGCACTGTACATGTGGTGCGCCATTACTAAATACTAATGGCACACCATGTGTTGGTGCGCCATTAGTGTGCAAATACTAATGGCGCACCACATCCCATGGTGCACCATTAGTAAAAAAAACTATGCTTTTCAAAACTACTAATGGCGCACCGTGGGAGTGGTGCGCCATTACTAGTTGACATAGTAATGGCGCACCAAGACCACCATGCGCCATTAGTAGTTTTGAAAAAAAAGTAAAAAAATAAAAAAAAATTGTCTACGAACTCGGATTAAAAAGTTTTTTATATGAAAAATCATCTACCCCCGTTAAACATTTTCAAAATCCCCAAAAACCTAACAGAAAAAAGTTACGGGGCTTTCAAGATCTAGAGGCAAAAAATTCAAACTTACTAGTGGCGTAACATGGATGTGGTGCGCCACTAGTAACAGAAAAAAATTGGTTTTGAATTTTTTTTGAATTTTTTTTCAAAAAATGATACGTAATATGACCGGGAAGTTTGAAATATTTTTCAAAATTTCATCATAGTGCCTGTGAAGTGAGCTGTAAAGTGCCTGTGAAGTGAGCTGTTGCTGGATTGGATAGAACTCCGAAGTTAAGTGTCAGGACCCCGACTCAATGCCACATCGATCTAGCATGTAACACCTCATATCACTTTGCGGCCTCACGCACGGTATTCCCACGGGTGTCGCCTTACCTTTGCCCGGGACCGTTTGTGCCTTTTGGCACACGTATATGATAGTGTCACTAGCATCCATATGATAAGGAGCCCGGGCTGACATGGCTAGTCGTAAACCCAAAGTGGCACAAACCTACAGGGACAGGCATCCATGACCCAGCATCGAACGTGTCGGTCATCAGCAAGTGGGTCCGGGCTGTAGCACTGGGCTAGCAGGACTCCGGTAAACCAGGCTGTAGCGGGCTAACAAGGCTCCGGTACTCAATGCGTGACATTTCCCCGAAGGGACAGACACAGGAACGAAGAAGGACACACGCCGGCCAGCCTAAGTGTTCCGGAGCAGTAGCAAGCTACCATGGCTCAGTGGAAACACTAGGAGACATTTCCCGGTAAGAGAGGCTACTAAGAATAAACAACTAGATAGTCAGATCCCACACATACCAAGCATTTCAATAACATACACACAATATGCTCGATATGTGCAAATACAACATGTCATCACAACATGACTCTAAAACTCAAGTATTTATTCAATAGGCTCCGAGGAGCGAGATATTACAAACATGGGTCCTACGACCCAACATTCAGAGCATACAAGTCAAAACACAAGCGGAAGCTATCATGTCTGAGTACAGACATCTATAAATGAAAAAGGCTGAGAAGCCTGACTATCTACCAAATCCTGCCGAGGCACAAGATCGTAGCTGAGGTAACAAGCTAAACGTCGAAGTCCACGTGGAACTACTAGTGAGACTGAAGTCTCTCTGCAAAAACATAAAATAGGCAAACGTGAGTACAAATGTACCCAGCAAGACTTACATCAGAACTAACTACATATGCATCATTATCAACAAAGGGGATGGTGGGGTTTAACTGCAGCAAGCCAGCTTTGACTCGGTGGCTATCCTAAACTATGACTGCAAGCAACTCTTTTGAGGTGGCGCACAGGAGTCCACATATTCACCATATCAATACACCACTATGGATCCGCTCCCGTCTCCCTACGAGAACGCCATCCATAGCACTCACGCTTATCTTGCGTATTTTAGGGTATCCACTTTCACTTGTCTATGAACTGATATAAGCAACCCAGAAGTCCTTTACCGTGGACACGGCTATTCGAATAGATGATGTTAACCCTGCAGGGGTGTACTTCTTCACACACGCTCTCACCACTTACCGTCGTTTACACGACATGTACTCGGCAACCTTCAAGCGGAAGCCCAACGTGGGTGTCGGCCACGACCTACCTAATCACCTAAGTCTCCAATCCAGGTTTATCGCCTATCCAGGTTCCATCCGCAGGGAGTTCGACCGAGGTTTCCCATACGGCCCCGAACGATGTGTACAGGGTTCCCGAGATACCTAACGGGTATCCGGTACACCGTGCCACGTACCTACCGCATCACAGCCCACCCCTACGGTCAGCGCTGTCCACGGCCTCCAGTAGGCTACAAACACCAGAAACTACTTGCAACTCCTGGACAGAGAACTAGAGTGAATAAGAAGCCGAGAGGGTCCATTGGTTTCGGGCCCAATGCGTGGTAGTAGCTGAATCATGGATCACAAACACAAAACTCAGTTCCTGAGGACGGCTGCAATGAGACAACCCACCTTGTACTCCTACATGGCCTCTCACCGCTACCTTTACCAAATCGTATTCACACACTTAGCTCACACACAGTAGGACATGTTCATACACCTCTGATTCATCCCCGATGAATCAGACCTGACTCAACTCTAAGCAGTAGCAGGCATGACAAACAAGCATCAATGAGTAGGCACAGCAGGGCTCAAACAACTCCTACTCATGCTAGTGGGTTTCATCTATTTACTGTGGCAATGACAGGTCATGCAGAGGATAAAGGGGTTCAGCTACCACAGCATGTAACAGTTGAATCGTTGTTGTCCTAATGCAGTAAAAGAGAGCAGGAGCGAGAGAGTAGGATTGTATCGGAATGAACAATGGGGTTTTGCTTGCCTGGCACTTCTGAAGATAATATAGTTCTTCATCGGTGTCATCGAATTCATTGTCGGTATGTCGTCTACTGAGAGGGAACAAACACCGGCAAACAAGGAAGAACACAATTAATGCAATGCACATTCACATGAATGACATGTCATGTTAAGGTACTGAATTCACCTAATGCAATATCTAGCCAAGTTAATTGAAGTGGAACTCGAACAAGAACAAATTCCAACTCCAAATGTTATTTCATAATTTGCCCTTACCATCATTTGTCATATTCAGTTAGGTTAACTTGTTCAAACATTCATGATCATGGCATAAACAGATTCTTCATATTTTTCTTATCATTTTTCATATATAAATTATTTCATTTGGAGTTACGGTTGAATTTATATGATTTTTAGAAGTTTAGGGCATTTTCTGGAATTTCTTGAATTATTTTTAAATCCAGAAAGAATTAACTGCGTCAGCCTGACCTCATAGTGACATCAGCAGGTCAACAGGTCACTGTCCGGTCAAACCTGACAGTGGGTCCCGCGTGTCAGTGTAATTAGTTTAACTAATTCAATTAGTACTAATCGTAATTAACTAACAGGTCTGGGCCCCACCTGTCATTGAGTCAGGGGGAGTCAAACTGGGGTCAAACCCGGGTCAAACTCGCCGGAGTTGACCCGAGGCTCGTCGCCGGCAAGGCCAGGGACGGCGGAGAGCGTCGGGATTTGCCCTCCGATGACCAAAAGAGCGGCGGAGGGGCTCTACGAGATGCCCAGGCTCGCGCGCATCTAACACGACTAGTGGCAGCAGCCGGGGTGGACCGAGCTCACCGGAAACGAGCTCGCGGCGGCGGCCGGAGTTAGGCCAACGGCGGGTTAGGCGATGCAGGGCGCCAGGGGAGGCGTTGGTGAGTGCTATGTGCTCCTGGGACTGTGGTGAGCACGACGGTGGGCTCGGGATCGAGCTGCGGTGGCTGTGGCCACGGCCACGCCATGGCCGGCGGCGAGAAGCTCTCGGCCGCGGTGGGAGATGGGGCTAGGGGTCGAGAACGGAGGGGCCGAGCACAGGAGAAGCAGCAGGGGCTCACAGCGGATCCATTCGAGGCGGAGACGACGCCGGGGGAGCGTCGGAGGCTGCACAGGGTCGCCGGAGATCCGGGCGGCCGAAGGTAGGAGACGACGATGGCGGAGACGTTGCAGGGCGCCTGAGGATGCGTGGCTCATCTGGGATGACACGGACGACGAGGCGGAGCCGACGAGCACGACGGTTGCTCGAGGGACGGCCGATGAGCGCGGTGGCGGTGTGCGGCGGCGACGGAGGCGGTCGGGCGCGAGAGGGGAAAAGAGCAGAGAAGGGGGAAAGGGTCGGGGGAGAGCGAGAGAGAGCCAGGGGCTGCGTGGCACTCCGTGGCGTCATCTAGGAGGGGTCGGGGAAGCAAGAGGTGGCTGGCGAAGCAGGAGGTGGCCGGGGCAGTGTCGGCGCTCGCCACCGAGCTGCTTTGGGGCGAGGAGAGGAAGACGACAGGAGGAGGCCTGGTGAGCTGGGCCGGCCACTTGGGCCGCCAGGTGAGCGCCAGGTAAGCCAGGTACTAACTCTCTCTTGTTTTTCTATTTCTTTCTGTTTTCTAATTTTTGCTATTTGTTTTGATTTAGTAATAATACCAAACCATTTCATAAAATCCTGGAAACAATTATGGGTGCTTTCTGAATTATTTCAGTGACCCTTAACAATTTCCAACATTTATTTGAACATTTAAATTATTTATAGTATTTAAATGCCCAAAGTCAAATACAATAGGATTTAATTCAAAAATCCAGAATGGCCTAGAAATATGTGCATCATTGTTGGCAGGGGTTTTCACCTTTAACAAAAATAATGAACTTTTCTAAAGGGCATTCTGGGTTCATTGAAAATATTTTTATTTTGATCCTAATTGCATTTTATTTAGTGCTAGTGTTTGTCATCCCCATTTCAAGTTTAAAAGAAATTTAGACATGATGCAGCAACCAAGCTAGCCCAAGTGCATAGCAAAGCCAGGGATGTGACAACTCACCCCCACTAAACAAAAATCTCGTCCCGAGATTCAAGCGTAGGGTAAGGTGAAGGGGGAACGCAAACTAGCACAATCTTCACGATCCAGGTTGCACTTCAACTGAACGTTGATTCGTTCACCATCATTGTCTTGAAGTCTTGCTCTGAGAACTCCAACTATCATGACAACGAGAGGAAGGAAAGACCCCAAAAGAATCGTTCTTCTCGAAGGTCGAACAACTCAGGATTAACTCACGGAATGGGTCATAGCAACATCTCTTGAGCCGAGAGACGAAGCACACCTCTAGCAGAAAGGAGTGGAACAAATGACGGAGGTTTACCAGGTAGACTACAATTACACACTTAACAGGGTGGTAAACGGTTGTCAGTGCAGCGAGGAGTTGAGTTGCCATGATACCACAACGAGGCACCTTAGGGATGGTGACTCGTATATATATCCCCTTAAGTGGCAAAAAGAATTACCTTTGATTCAGAGATCATTGAAACTCTTTATACCAGTCTAAGGCAATTCACAATCGATCATTTGAAGGAGTCCGAGAGAATGACATTCTCGGGCCAGGTTGGATGATGTGGATTACCTTGTTGAAGACAACACAAGGGACGATTTTGCTTATCATCGGAAATGGGTGGGACCCAAGATAGGATGGCACAATGACGGTGCAAGCTGGAAACAAAACACAAATGCTGGAAATGATTCTGATAACTGGGGAGGAGCTCAGCAGTAGAGAGTGATTCCACTGTTGGAGTGGTTATAGCATAACCGAAGAGACTAGGAGCAATCCCAGTTAGTGCTGGCGATAATACCTAGTGCTTGTGCGTGCTCTCAAGAAATTGAGCATTTCCATATTCATCAAGGTTTTACCAATATCCGTGTCAAGGATCCTGGCAACACATCATACTACCATGATGAATACCGGTGGAAGATGTGGATGCAAAGGAAGATAACCCTTCTCAAATTTCACCTTGGCAGAGCCAAGGAAACAAAATCTAGATGATCGACCGAGAGACATCTAGCACTCCGCTTCTAATGTTCTCCTTGATGTGCTAGCGTAATCCACCCATAGATATGGTTTGATATCTAGAACATCAAGTAAAAGGTCGGACTTCGGGATCTCAAAAATCCATAAGGGTCAACTAGGGAGTAAATCCCAGGAAATCCTTACGGGGAGGTACCCAACTTTCTCAATCAAGAGCCTACAATAATGGGTCTTCCGGCTAGATGTGTTGGCCACGACATCCACTCTACCGGGTTACAAAGAGACCAATATTATAGTTATTGGGAAAACATTCCAACCATCATATCTGCCTGAGATTCAGATCTGGCTGGTGTCAGGATATCCAGACTCATCTAGTCTAGGAAGAAAACGAAAGTTTGCAACACAAATCGACGAGACGGCATTGCGAGAATCTCGGGGAACGGACTATGGTAGTACGCTCCAAAATATGAGCCGGTTCTGCTACAAACATGTGAACATGTTGTCCCGGACAAACATGATCACATGGTAGTCTTACAATAAAACACTACCGAGTTCAGGTGGGGAACCATCATCGAGGATATCAAAGTCTTGTACAAATCCGTCTGGTACCTTCAGGACTAGCACTTAGAACTTATTAACCTTGAACAAATCAATCAGTGGCTTGGTGTGCTAGGGACACATATAGAATGGAGGTTGCAAGTCTCCGAACCACAGAATACTTCGCACGTATGCATGATTGATTTGGGATGATTCCGAAGGAAACAACATTGACTTTCTCGAATCCACGGCGGCAACTTGCATCAAATGCACATGAACTGGAGGAAGTCACTTCTTACATCCGAACATATGCTTCATGAACTAGCATGAAGAAATGCTTTCAAAAGTTTCCAACACTAGCTTAATGTTCAACAAAATGATGGAGGAGATAAGGATGTTGTCAACGGGCTCAACAACAATTCATCCGGGTTTCCTTTTAAAAGGAATTCCATAGTTAAGTGAACACGGTAATAGCATTGGTCAGACCAAAGAATATAATGGTGTATGCCCGAGGAAAAACCACGAGTAAGACAACATTACGAACATCGTTGGTTCTGACTTGATTTGAGGATAGCCCACACCCAAATCAAAGGTTGGACAAGATGATAGGTCCATTAACTGATCAAGGGTCAGTCGATGAAATATCAACTTTCTTCAACACACACATACAAAGGATATCCCTTTGAAATGAACTAAGTCAGGTAAGCTTTTATCTTCCAACTCTCCAAGTTGTTGTTTGGCTTAACAAACTAGATCAGGGTTATCCAACACAGATTCTTGGAGAAAGGGTGGTTTACAGGATAAACCAACTTGATCACGAGCTCAACATAACAGTCAGGTGACAACCTGGTGATACTTTCGAGAAGATATTCGGAAAATCACGAACCACCGATATGTTACTAAGCTCGAGAACAATCTTGCTTTCCATGACAGGACGATATGATCACAAGAACAAGGGATCGGCACAAACCTAACTCATTAATCGAGGGGTGCACCGGAAATAAGGACTAGGTAGCACAATCAACCTTAGGGTGACGATTCAATAATCAACACGCTAAGAATGAGATTATCATCCATTTAACTACCAAGCAACAGAGTTGTTAGCAGTATTGATTTCACACACCACGATTCACTTGTCGGCATTCCGGTTACAATAACACAGGAACCGAGGAATGAACAATGATGGCAAGAAGTATCACTGTACCAAGAGTTCATAGGATGGTGTGCAATTCCTACAATAATCCCGATATAAAAGATGGTAATACTCCAAGGTAGAACAGAGCAAAAGCTGGATTGGCATTTTGATCTGCGGAGTACAATTGTTTTGACCCAATCCTAGATATGGATGAGGTACTGGAGTTGGTTTCTCCTAGTCATTCCGGAGTAGAATGGCTTGACGGACCACAAGAGTAATAGGTATCGATGAACGAATGCACGCATACTCTTGACTATCAAATGATAGACAGGGGTCAGAATACAACTAAGAGGGACAACTCAAAGAACATATAATTTTCTGAGTTATGGATGCATAGATTAGTATGTCGAACCAAGTTCAACATGTTTCTTCCGGATAAGCCATGCAGAGAGGTAGGACTGGCAGAGTCACGATTTATAAATGGAGAACTCCTCAAGAGTACTCTAATTGTGATCTATTGATCCAATAAACATCTGCCATAAGCGGTTCATAGTATTTGGAAGAAGGAAATACCATGGACCTCGAGGACTATCGCAAAGTTACTAATATCCTAAAGGAACTAGCAAACACTATCAACATGAAGTAAGTAGAGTGAATCTTCGGTTCAGAACCCAGAAATAGAATGCCTACTAACTAAATGGCATCACAGGATGCTTTCGATAATGATGGCCAGAATCATCACACAGGAAAGACAGATGATGGCTAGACCACTAGATGATCCTCTAAGTACTTAGGGTCATAATAGGAACTCCAACATATATGTCAAGGCAATAGAATACCTCAACTCAGCAATTAGTGTGATTAACCTGGCCCAAGGAACATAAAAACCAGAGGGAAAGGACTTGCAAGTGCATCAGATTGTTTAGAAACCTGGGATGACTCGGACAGCATAACGGCTGTAAATGCTCAAAAAGATTTGAGACAATCACAAAAATGGTGGCATAACCACTCAGAAGCACAATATCAAGGTTTCGAGATCAATAGTTAACGTACGGGAGTAGTAGAAACTAAACAGAGGCTTAAGTCCAACAATTCTATAAGTCTACGGATTAGTAACACGTGATCTTGATAGAAAGAAGAGAAAGCCTAGTTCCTTAACCCCCGTAGAACAGAAGATGATGACTCAGATCAGAAGGCCATGAGGTATAAGGAGTAAAAAGAGCCTTACGTTCCATCCCACAATCAATTCCCTTATATAACTAGAGAATTTCTAGACTCAACTTCGACCAGTTTGGCTTGGTAATCCTACAGGCAGTCAAGCTCTGATACCAACGCTGTCAGGACCCCGACTCAATGCCACATCGATCTAGCATGTAACACCTCATATCACTTTGCCGCCTCACGCACGGTATTCCCACGGGTGTCGCCTTACCTTTACCCGGGACCGTTTGCGCCTTTTGGCACACGTATATGATAGTGTCGCTAGCATCCATATGATAAGGAGCCCGGGCTGACATGGCTAGTCATAAACCCAAAGTGGCACAAACCTACAGGGACAGGCATCCATGACCCAGCATCGAACGTGCCGGTCATCAGCAAGTGGGTCCGGGCTGTAGCACTGGGCTAGCAGGACTCCGGTAAACCGGGCTGTAGCGGGCTAACAGGGCTCCGGTACTCAATGCATGACATTTCCCCGAAGGGACAGACACAGGAACGAAGAAGGACACATGCCGGCCAGCGTAAGTGTTCCGGAGCAGTAGCAAGCTACCATGGCTCAGTGGAAACACTAGGAGACATTTCCCGGTAAGAGAGGCTACTAAGAATAAACAACTAGATAGTCAGATCCCACACATACCAAGCATTTCAATAACATACACACAATATGCTCGATATGTGCAAATACAACATGTCATCACAACATGACTCTAAAACTCAAGTATTTATTCAATAGGCTCCAAGTAGCGAGATATTACAAACATGGGTCCTATGACCCAACATTCAGAGCATACAAGTCAAAACACAAGCGGAAGCTATCATGTCTGAGTACAGACATCTATAAATGAAAAAGCCTGAGAAGCCTGACTATCTACCAAATCCTGCCGAGGCACAAGATCGTAGCTGAGGTAACAAGCTAAACGTTGAAGTCCACGTGGAACTACTAGTGAGACTGAAGTCTCTCTGCAAAAACATAAAATAGGCAAACGTGAGTACAAATGTACCCAACAAGACTTACATCAGAACTAACTACATATGCATCATTATCAACAAAGGGGATGGTGGGGTTTAACTGTAGCAAGCCAGCTTTGACTCGGTGGCTATCCTAAACTATGACTGCAAGCAACTCTTTTGAGGTGGCGCACACGAGTCCACATATTCACCATATCAATACACCACTATGGATCCGCTCCCGTCTCCCTACGAGAACGCCATCCATAGCACTCGCGCTTATCTTGCGTATTTTAGGGTATCCACTTTCACTTGTCTATGAACTGATATAAGCAACCCAGAAGTCCTTTACCGCGGACACGGCTATTCGAATAGATGATGTTAACCCTGCAGGGGTGTACTTCTTCACACACGCTCTCACCACTTACCGTCGTTTACACGACATGTACTCGGTAACCTTCAAGCGGAAGCCCAACGTGGGTGTCGGCCACGACCTACCTAATCACCTAAGTCTCCAATCCAGGTTTATCGCCTATCCAGGTTCCATCCGCAGGGAGTCCGGCCGAGGTTTCCCATACGGCCCTGAACGATGTGTACAGGGTTCCCGAGATACCTAACGGGTATCCGGTACACCGTGCCACGTACCTACCGCATCACAGCCCACCCCTACGGTCAGCGCTATCCACGGCCTCCAGTAGGCTACAAACACCAGAAACTACTTGCAACTCCTGGACAGAGAACTAGGGTGAATAAGAAGCCGAGAGGGTCCATTGGTTTCGGGCCCAATGCGTGGTAGTAGCTGAATCATGGATCACAAACACAGAACTCAGTTCCTGAGGACGGCTGCAATGAGACAACCCACCATGTACTCCTACATGGCCTCTCACCGCTACCTTTACCAAATCGTATTCACACACTTAGCTCACACACAGTAGGACATGTTCATACACCTCTGATTTATCCCTGATGAATCAGACCTGACTCAACTCTAAGGAGTAGCAGGCATGACAAACAAGCATGAATGAGTAGGCACAGCAGGGCTCAAACAACTCCTACTCATGCTAGTGGGTTTCATCTATTTACTGTGGCAATGACAGGTCATGCAGAGGATAAAGGGGTTTAGCTACCGCAGCAAGTAACAGTTGAATCGTTGTTGTCCTAATGCAGTAAAAGAGAGCAGGAGCGAGAGAGTAGGATTGTATCGGAATGAACAATGGGGTTTTGCTTGCCTGGCACTTCTGAAGATAATATAGTTCTTCATCGGTGTCATCGAATTCATCGTTGGTATGTCGTCTACTGAGTGGGAACAAACACCGGCAAACAAGTAAGAACACAATTAATGCAATGCACATTCACATGAATGACATGTCATGGTAAGGTACTGAATTCACCTAATGCAATATCTAGCCAAGTTAATTGAAGTGGAACTCGAACAAGAACAAATTCCAACTCCAAATGTTATTTCATAATTTGCCCTAATCATCATTTGTCATATTCAGTGAGGTTAACTTGTTCAAACATGCATGATCATGGCATAAACAGATTCTTCATATTTTTCTGATCATTTTTCAGATATAAATTATTTCATTTGGAGTTACGGTTGAATTTATATGATTTTTAGAAGTTTAGGGCAGTTTCTGGAATTTCCTGAATTATTTTTAAATCCAGAAAGAATTAACTGCGTCAGCCTGACCTCATAGTGACGTCAGCAGGTCAACAGGTCACTGTCCGGTCAAACCTGACAGTGGGTCCAGCGTGTCAGTGTAATTAGTTTAACTAATTCAATTAGTACTAATCCTAATTAACTAACAGGGCTGGCCCCACCTGTCATTGAGTCAGGGGGAGTCAAACTGGGGTCAAACCCGGGTCAAACTCGCCGGAGTTGACCCGAGGCTCGTCGCCGGCAAGGCCAGGGACGGCGGAGAGCGTCGGGATTCACCCTCCGATGACCAAAAGAGTGGCGGAGGGGCTCTACGAGATGCCCAGGCTTGCGCACATCTAACACGACTAGTGGCAGCAGCCGGGGTGGACCAAGCTTGCCGGAAACGAGATCGCGGCGGCGGCCGGAGTTCGGCCAACGGTGGGTTAGGCGATGCAGGGCGCCAGGGGAGGCGTTGGTGAGTGCTATGTGCTCCTGGGACTGTGGTGAGCACGACGGTGGGCTCGGGATCGAGCTGCGGTGGCTGTGGCCACGGCCACGCCATGGCCGGCGGCGAGAAGCTCTCGGCCGCGGTGGGAGATGGGGCTAGGGGGCGAGAACGGAGGGGGCGAGCACAGGAGAAGCAGCAGGGGCTCACAGCGGATCCATTCGAGGCGGAGATGAGGCCGGGGGAGCGTCGGAGGCAGCACAGGGTCGCCGGAGATCCGGGCGGCCAAAGGTAGAAGACGACGATGGCGGCGACGTTGCAGGGCACCTGAGGATGCGTGGCTCATCTGGGATGACGCGGACGACGAGGCGGAGCCGACGAGCACGACGGTTGCTCGAGGGACGGCCGGTGAGCGCGGTGGCGGTGTGCGGCAGCGACGGAGGCGTTCGGGCACGAGAGGGGAAAAGAGCAGAGAAGGGGGAAAGGGTCGGGGGAGAGTGAGAGAGAGCCAGGGGCTGCGTGGCGCTCCGTGGCATCGTCTAGGAGGGGCCGGGGAAGCAGGAGGTGGCCGGGGAAGCAGGAGGTGGCCGGGGCAGCGTCGGCGCTCGCCAGCGAGCTGCTTTGGGGCGAGGAGAGGAAGACGACAGGAGGAGGCCTGGTGGGCTGGGCCGGCCACTTGGGCCGCCAGGTGAGCGCCAGGTAAGCCAGGTACTAACTCTCTTGTTTTTCTATTTCTTTCTGTTTTCTAGTTTTTGCTATTTGTTTTGATTTAGTAATAATACCAAACCATTTCATAAAATCCTGGAAACAATTATGGGTGCTTTCTGAATTATTTCAGTGACCCTTAACAATTTCCAACATTTATTTGAACATTTAAATTATTTATAGTATTTAAATGCCCAAAGTCAAATACAATAGGATTTAATTCAAAAATCCAGAATGGCCTAGAAATATGTGCATCATTGTTGGCAGGGGTTTTCACCTTTAACAAAAATAATGAACTTTTCTAAAGGGCATTCTGGGTTCATTGAAAATATTTTTATTTTGATCCTAATTGCATTTTATTTAGTGCTAGTGTTTGTCATCCCCATTTCAAGTTTAAAAGAAATTTAGACATGATGCAGCAACCAAGCTAGCCCAAGTGCATAGCAAAGCCAGGGATGTGACAACTCACCCCCACTAAACAAAAATCTCGTCCCGAGATTCAAGCGTAGGGTAAGGTGAAGGGGGAACGCAAACTAGCACAATCTTCACGATCCAGGTTGCACCATGGGCTATTCTAATGGCGCACCGCTGGATACTAATGGCGCACCGCTGGTGCGCCATTAGAAAAAAAGCATATTGACCCGAGATTAAGCCATAGAGACCTGAGATTAAGAAAAAAATTCAAAAAATTCAAAAAAAATTGAAAAAAATTTGAAAATAAAATTAAAAAAATTCTAAATTTTTTTTGAAAAAAATGTTACTACTAATGGCGCACCATGGGCTATTCTAATGGCGCACCAGCGGTGCGCCATTAGTATACCAGATACTAATGGCGCACCATAGGTGCGCCATTAGAAAAAAAATCTAATGGCGTGGTGCTAGTGGCGCACCTGTAGTGCGCCATTAGTAGCGAAAACAGGTGCGCCACTAGCAGCCCTTTTTCTAGTAGTGTGTGGTTTAATACCCTAGTCCAGTGTGTGGTGTGGTGGATTGCCTCTTGGGCTGATGATGAACAATACAAGGAAGAATAACCTCGCGAGGGTCTGTTCTTGGCTGGTGCGATGAACTGCTAGGAGGAGTTCAGTCTCTCTCTCGCTCTACTGGTTTTCTGGTGAGGATTCTCGATACCAGATGCAGATACCAGATGTATGTCCTATCCAGATCCTCTAGCCTGGGGGTGGCTAGTCCTATTTATAGGCAAAGGCCCTGGGCCTCTTCCCAAATATTGAGCGGGAAGGGCACCAACAATTGGCCATTTTGAAGGGGAACAGCGGGTACACTTATCCTGACTAAAGTTGGTCCTCGCCTGTCAAAGGCTCTGGTGGTGACGCCTGCTTGGGCTCCACAATGACTTCCTCCCTGCCGTTGGGCTGGTCTTGGTCTTGTTGCACCGAAATGGATGCCTTTGCTTGATGCTCTCGCCTGTGCTTGCTCCCTTTGCACCAAAGAGGAAAGGAGGACACTGCGCGGGCTGGCGCCCGACTGGCGCCCTTGTCGTCATGGCTTGCGTCATGGGAACCTCGCGAGGTACCCCGCCTTGAACTCTCCGCCTCCTTGTGAGCCAGCCTGATGAGGTCGTGCCTGAGGAAGCTCCGTTTCGTCCGCCCCACGAGGCTTGGCTCCTCGCGAGGGTCTTGAGCTTGTGTTGATGAAGATGGGTCGTGCTGGGCCCCCTTTGAGCCATGCCGCAGGCCGCAGGCAGGCAAGTCTGGGGACCCCCGTTCCCAGAACGCCGACAGTTTGTGTACATAAGTGGCGTATAGATAGGGAGACAATGTTGATGTTGTCCGAAATTGGCCTATGAACGGAGAGGCAAGGGAAGCGAGTCATCGTGTGTTTGATAGGGACTTCATGAGAGATCTAGAATAGATGGTGTAGAGAACAATGTGCGAAATCGAGAACGATTATACATTAGGGAGCTATGCAAAGAGTCACGACATATATGTATGCAGGGAAAGAGCTGGGGCGGGTCCGCGTGTGGGAGAGATAGAAAGAGGATAGTGGTGCACAAGGAGACAAAGTGTGCTTGTTTGCAGTGGGGGTGGTGTGTGAGGTGAGTGCGCGAGAACCACATAACCAGGGAGATAGACGTTTGGGGGCGACGTTTTGTATGTATGGGAAATATACACTCTACATAGTGCGTGTGCTTGGCTAAGAGAGATAGCGGGAGACCTAGAGAGTGAGGGAAGAGATTTGTGCATGCCCGAGAGACAAAGTGATAGAGATGTATGTTGGGGTCCGGACTTTACAAGAGAGAGGGGTGTTAATGTGCTCGTGTGTTGGTGTTTGGGGGAGAGAACGACTTCTCTATGTGTGTGTGTGTGTGTGTGTGTGGTGGGGGGGTTGACTTCAGATAAAGAGTGAGGTGTCTATATTTGAGGGACGTTAGCATAATTGAGATATTGTGCACTCATGGTTGATCCATTTGTTTCACAGTTTGTACTATGAGATAACGATACTTTTGAACATTCGTGATATACCTTGATGTACCAGAATTACAAACCTAAGATTGGAATTTTGGAATTCGACTCCATCATTAGCTTTTGTACTTCATTTAAATCGAGGTACATTTTTTAAGCCGGGATTTCGTGATTTCAAATTCATATATCAAACCTAGAGATATACACATATGGGCAGTGACGGTGTCCTGGACTAGGGGGTACTCAACGTGTCGTCTCCCGATCAGTTGGATTGGGCCGAGGACCCCCATGGCCGTATACTCATGGGCCAGTCTGGATAGTTGCCGCATACAAGGAAGATTCCACAAGACTTGGCGATCAAGACAAAGACTCCTCCCCCACCGGCGTATTCGGCTAGGACTCTTGTTATCCTAGGCCTCTGGTGCATTATATAAACCGAGGCCTGTCACGACCGGTTTTCCGGGTAATAAATTTCCAGAAAAGACCGTCATGCTCATCAGCCCCAGGATTACTGTTAGCTGATGAGGCTCCAACTTGATACAGAAATTCCAAGCAACATACAAAATATGCAGTACAAGACCATTCTGGCCTGTGAGTACAACAAATGGTTTCTAGTGGTTGATGGCGGAAGCGGTTTGTGGATCATCAGTGTCTATGGGACTCCAATTCCCACAGGAACAACTGACCAGGTTAACTCCTATCTTCGCGAGGCTGCTATCTCCATTGCTTAGGTTCCGGGGCTGTCATCGCGTCACTCCTCTCCGAGCAAGAAAATCTGGCCAAGACAATAGCCAGGGACAAGCCAGTGAGTACTTTGAATGTACTCGCAAACATTATGAACACAGGTATAATATAACCATGATGTGCTGAAAATATTTATGCTCATGACGTCAGTCACAAAAGATAAATAAAACTCTAATGCATGCAAGTAAGTTATTTATAACAATGCAATTACATAGTAGTATTAAAATATATGAAACAAATAACAAGAAATGCCACAGTCGGGCGTCTTGGCGACACCACATAAAGGGCTTTTAAAAGAAATGCCACAGTCGGGCGTCTGAGCGACACCACATAAAGGGCTTTAAAAGAAATGCCACAGTCGGGCGTCTGAGCGACACCACATAAAGGGCTTTAAAAGAAATGCCACAGTCGGGCATCTGAGCGACACCACATAAAGGACTTTAAAATAAACAATCATAGTGAATATCCCGGAGGTAGAACCATCCCGGAGATATACGATAATAACAATAATATCACGGGTTAGTCAACAATAATAATAATCATAATTATCACAAGTCACCAGTAGTATTCCAGTTCTGGTTTAACAGTTATCACCTCCGAAGACCGACACTAAGACCGACACTTAACCCGTCCCAGACTGTAATCCTTAACCATGGACACGGCTATTCGAATAGGTTTTAATCTCTGCAGAGGGTGTACTCTTTACCCACGAGTAATGGATTTCCTTTAGTCCATCGGGACTAATTCCGCTTACGGTCTTTCAAATGAAAACACACCTGACTTGCACACACCAGCTTAACTTACCGGTGTCTGGAATCACCCACGACACCCGTTAAGCAAAACTCTAAGTGGGGAGGCTACAACCTCGATTAGCATGGGATCAACAAATTTATACCGCGCGCAAAACTGGGGGAGCTACCCCCTCGGCTACAACCGAAACACCCATGCCCCCTGACCGGATGACTGTCTTTAATCCATGGTCGTGGTACCCTCATCCCGGCCCCTCTGTACGGTGTGTGCTCGAAAGGGGTTGACAAATTACTTAACCGTACCCTACCTGTGGCAGGGACAAGTGGTAGCACGAAACAAGTGTGGGGGTTGCTGGAACAAGACTCGTTCTACGGTCGACTCAGGAGGTTTATAGTTTCCTGCATAACATATATAACAAACATACCCGTCCCGACGGAGGCCGGTGACAAGCTCACACCTACCCAAGGCAGAGGCTTTCCCGGATTTCTTTCCGGCATGCATGCAAGACACATGAGGATGATTATCATCATAAGTGTGTTTATTTCCAACAACATGGAAATCACTATTATGCTCTCATGCATATGATCATATCACATGAAATAACAAGTCCTTCGAAATGCGGTGGTGTTAAAAATGTATCAACGATCACACCAAAATATTATGCCGGCATTCAGAATGCTTGCCTTCAATGTGTGGTAAGTCAGGGTGTACTTCAAAACTTTTGAAAGTTTCTCCTCTCTTCAAAAATCCTATTTTAGCAATATAAAGAATTAACACACAAAATAAAAACAGCACCAAAAGTTGTTTTAAATTTTTTTCAAATAAATCTTAAAATAAACTAGACAATATTTGAGGGAGGTAGGAAAAAGAATTAATTCATTTGGAGTTATATTTAAAAAGATAAAGCCAGTCAAAGATTTGGTCAAAATCTGTTTTTTAAAATAAAAAAAGAAAAGAAAACGTTTCAGACTGGAATACGTTTTCGGAGCGGAGGAAACGTACTTCGTGGTTTTACGCTTTCACTTAACACGCATGGCGGCGGGGTGGGTCGCTGACGGTGGGCCCGCCTAGCCCACTGGTCAGGTTTGACCAGTCGCCGCGCCCCTTCTCCCTCCTCTGCCCGAGCGAAGCGGGGCTCCGGCGATCGTCGCCGGCGAAGGGAGGCTCCTCGAGGGCATCCGAGGCCAGGGATGGATCCACCTCCCCTAGGCGGTCCTCCCGGTGGTCGACTGGCCGGCGGGGACGGAGGGGTTCGTCGGCGGCGAGCTCCGCGGCGGAGGGAGCTTCGGTGACGGAGTGGTTTTGGGGTGAATGTGGTTCCCGATCAAAATCAAGTGGGGGGTTGGGTTCCTGGGGGGGAGGTGTTCTTGGTGAAGATAATTGGGAGGGAGAGGCCCTGGTGGCGCTGGGAGAGTTGGGGCCATGGCGGCGGCCGCTGCTGCCGGAGGTGGGGAACACGACCTCCTCAGGTCGATTGGCTGCAATGGGGAGACTAGGGGAGTGTACTGAGGCCGCCTGCGAACGGAACGTGCTCGGGGGCCTCCTTAAATAGGCGTTCGGGGTCGGTTCCGACGGTGGCCGCGGATAGGGTCGCCGGCGACCGTCTTTCTGTAGCCGCGGGGCGTCGTGGCGACGACGAGAGCTAGCGGACAAGGTTGAGGATGAGCTTGGGCTGTGCCAAGGGCCAGGTGGAGGGCCGGGGTGGCTTGGGCGGCGCCGACCATGGCAGGGGCGCGCCACGGTCGTCGGTGTGCCGCCAAAAGCTCTGTCGGCGGCGCTGTAGGCTGCCAGGGTGGCTTGGCGCGTTGCTGCAAGGAGGGGAGCGCGTGGCGTGGTGCTGCAGAGCGGGCCAAGGCCGTGGGGGCCAGCGTGTCGGCTCGGGCGTGCGGCTGCAATACGCGTGCTCTGGGCGCGTCCAGAGCATGCACTGAAGGTGTTCGGCGTAATGTCGTGGCATGCTACAGGTCACCGGTGAGTCTGGCAAGCCACAGAACTAGGTTATAGGTAGAGGGAAACTCAAGGGACAAGTTGGTTTGGTCCTGTGGTCAAGTTCACAATGTAGGCTTGAGATCATGCCAATTCAGCCCATGCACTCTAGGTGTTTGTCAAAATGCCAAAGGCACCTAGGCTATTCTTGGAGGGGCCAAATCTTCCAGGTCAGTGTCTCTTTGGACGCAAGAGGGAGTGGTGAAGTTAGTTTGCATAAAGGAGACACTTGCTAGTGCAAGTTTTGCAAAACTTCAATTCTGTACAAAAAGCAAAAGGCATTGTTGCAAGCACTTAGAATCATCCAATGGGTCCACTCTCCTGGACTTAGGGGTTTAGTAGGGTGGTCTACAAGTAGGAAAAGGAATCACAGCAAAAGGAGCAAGTTAAAGTATAGTTGTAGTACAAAACCTCAAGTTGGACCAGAATGGAAATGAGGATGATTCACCCAAATTTTTCAAATAACATAGCTGGGTTTTTGCATAAAGCTGAATAATATGCTTCTACTGACATCCCATAATTTTGGTGGAGGCTAGAAATAATTATTTAAAAGGGTTGTAGTGTAAGGTTGCTCTCTGGACCAGAGAAGAAAATTGGGTGTAGAGCTCAAAATATTTCAAGAGTAAGAGATATTTTTGTATAAAAGTGATTCAAAAACATCACATGACATCTCCAAATTTTGGTTGGATTCTTAGATAAATATATCAAATGGTTGTAGTACAAATATGGCCATATAACCTTGAAAAACTATTTTTCAAGAAAATAAAGATCAAGCAGATTAATTATGTAATTAGTTCTAATAATAAAAGAAAAGTTTTTCTTGAGAGGTTAAACAAGTCCAATAACATATTTGAAAAGTTTTCTCTTTGGGGAAAACTCCATAATAGCAAGGGAGAAAAGGTTCAAAAATCAAAAAGGGAGCCCAGAAAATCCAAGTTTTAGTTTCCTGGCAAAATTTTAATTAATGAAACAAGGTCAAAATTTTGGGGTGTCACAACACTACCCCCCTTAAAAGAAAATCTCGTCCTCGAGATTTGTTAGGAGTTGTTTTGAAAATACCTTTCCTGTGAGCTAGAACCAAAGGATTCATCCATAGCACAAACTTGCGTCGTCGAGGTTGGCAGCTACGCCCGGGATAAAAAAAATGCAATCGCACATCAACATACTCATGCATGGCTACTATTAAAAACAGGAGTGCACAAGCAGACAGCATCTAATTATGGTGACACAGGGTCACAAGATTGCAAGGCGAGGTCATTCTAAGGCTCGGTATCCTTCGAGCGATTTTATTCTACCTCGTTCATATCTAAGAGGGCTTGCTTCGCGGATGCCGAGGTTTCTCCATGGTTTACACCGTCGGAAACAGCTGGAGAGGGTTGAGGGGCTCCTGGCTCGGGGCAGCGATGATGACCATCGTGTGGATTGTTGGCCACAATCCCGTTGGAGTGTGCTCCCCAAAGACGACGAAGTATTTCTGGGGTCATCAAGGTATTTTGGATGATGGCCGGGGCTGTGCTGTGTTGAGGCTAGGTGCCCTTTTTAGAGAAAAAGGGAACGAAGTCTTCCCTCGCACGCTTGCGAATAAGACAGATTACTAGCGCGCGACTGACAGGCTAGATTGATAGGCTGGGCACCGACTGCCAAAAGTGGCGGGGTCTCTGTGTGGCTATCTTGCACGGGAAGCTTGGCTGGGGTTTTTGGTTAGGGTCTGATGGGTTGGTTTGCCTAAGTTTTTCGACCTGGCTAAGATAGGATTAGCCAATGGTCAGCCTGGCTCTGATACCAAGTCTGTCACGACCGGTTTTCCGGGTAATAAATTTCCAAAAAAGACCGTCGTGCTCATCAGCCCCAGGATTACTGTTAGCTGATGAGGCTCCAACTTGATACAGAAATTCCAAGCAACATACAAAATATGCAGTACAAGACCATTCTGGCCTGTGAGTACAACAAATGGTTTCTAGTGGTTGATGGCGGAAGCGGTTTGTGGATCATCAGTGTCTATGGGACTCCAATTCCCACAGGAATAGCTGACCAGGTTAACTCCTATCTTCGCGAGGCTGCTATCTCCATTCCTTAGGTTCCGGGGCTGTCATCGCGTCACTCCTCTCCGTGCAAGAAAATCTGGCCAAGACAATAGCCAGGGACAAGCCATTGAGTACTTTGAATGTACTCGCAAACATTATGAACACAGGTATAATATAACCATGATGTGCTGAAAATATTTATGCTCATGACGTCAGTCACAAAAGATAAATAAAACTCTGATGCTTGCAAGTAAGTTATTTATAACAATGCAATTACATAGTAGTATTAAAATATATGAAACAAATAACAAGAAATGCCACAGTCGGGCGTCTTGGCGACACCACATAAAGGGCTTTTAAAAGAAATGCCACAGTCGGGCGTCTGAGCGACACCACATAAAGGGCTTTAAAAGAAATGCCACAGTCGGGCGTCTGAGCGACACCACATAAAGGGCTTTAAAAGAAATGCCACAGTCGGGCGTCTGAGCGACACCACATAAAGGGCTTTAAAATAAACAATCATAGTGAATATCCCGGAGGTAGAACCATCCCGGAGATATATGATAATAACAATAATATCACGGGTTAGTCAACAATAATAATAATCATAATTATCACAAGTCACCAGTAGTATTCCAGTTCTGGTTTAACAGTTATCACCTCCGAAGACCGACACTAAGACCGACACTTGACCCATCCCAGACTGTAATCCTTAACCATGGACACGGCTATTCGAATAGGTTTTAATCTCTACAGAGGGTGTACTCTTTACCCACGAGTAACGGATTTCCTTTAGTCCATCGGGACTAATTCCGCTTACGGTCTTTTAAATGAAAACACACCTGACTTGCACACACCAGCTTAACTTACCGGTGTCTGGAATCACCCACGACACCCGTTAAGCAAAACTCTAAGTGGGGAGGCTACAACCTCGATTAGCATGGGATCAAAAAATTTATACCGCGTGCAAAACTGGGGGAGCTACCCCCTCGGCTACAACCGAAACACCCATGCCCCCTGACCGGATGACTGGCTTTAATCCATGGCCGTGGTACACTCATCCCGGCCCCTCTGTACGGTGTGTGCTCGAAAGGGGTTGACAAATTACTGAACCGTACCCTACCTGTGGCAGGGACAAGTGGTAGCACGAAACAAGTGTGGGGGTTGCTGGAACAAGACTCGTTCTACGGTCGACTCAGGAGGTTTATAGTTTCCTGCATAACATATATAACAAATATACTTCAACCAATCCAATCAACACTCATTATATCTTACTATGCCATACCGGACATACCCGTCCCGATGGAGGCCGGCGACAAGCTCACACCTACCCAAGGCAGAGGCTTTCCCGGATTTCTTTCCGGCATGCATGCAAGACACATGAGGATGATTATCATCATAAGTGTGTTTATTTCCAACAGCATGGAAATCACTATTATGCTCTCATGCATATGATCATATCACATGAAATAACAAGTCCTTCGAAATGCGGTGGTGTTAAAAATGTATCAACGATCACACCAAAATATTATGCCGGGATTCAGAATGCTTGCCTTCAATGTGTGGTAAGTCAGGGTGTACTTCAAAACTTTTGAAAGTTTCTCCTCTCTTCAAAAATCCTATTTTAGCAATATAAAGAATTAACACACAAAATAAAAACAGCACAAAAAGTTGTTTTAAATTTTTTTCAAATAAATCTTAAAATAAACTAGACAATATTTGAGAGAGGTAGGAAAAAGAATTAATTCATTTGGAGTCATATTTAAAAATATAAAGCCAGTCAAAGATTTGGTCAAAATCTGTTTTTTAAAATAAAAAAAGAAAAGAAAACGTTTCAGACTGGAATACGTTTTCGGAGCGGAGGAAACGTACTTCGTGGTTTTACGCTTTCACTTAATACGCGTGGCGGCGGGGTGGGTCGCTGACGGTGGGCCCGCCTGGCCCACTGGTCAGGTTTGACCAGTCGTCGCGCCCCTTCTCCCTCCTCTGCCCGAGCGAAGCGGGGCTCCGGCGATCGTCGCCAGTGAAGGGAGGCTCCTCGAGGGCATCCGAGGCCAGGGATGGATCCACCTCTCCTAGGCGGTCCTCCCGGTGGTCGACTGGCCGGCGGGGACGGAGGGGTTCGTCGGCGGCGAGCTCCGCGGCGGAGGGAGCTTCAGTGACGGAGTGGTTTTGGGGTGAATGTGGTTCCCGATCAAAATCAAGTGGGGGGTTGGGTTCCTGGAGGGGAGGAGGTCTTCTTGGCGAAGAGAATTGGGAGGGAGAGGCCCTGGTGGCGCTGGGAGAGCTGGGGCCATGGCGGCGGCCGCTGCTGCCGGAGGTGGGGAAGACGACCTCCTCAGGTCGATTGGCTGCAATGGGGAGACTAGGGGAGTGTACTGAGGCCGCCTGCGAACAGAACGTGCTCGGGGGCCTCCTTAAATAGGCGTTCGGGGTGGTTCCGACGGTGGCCGCGGATAAGGTCGCCGGCGACCGTCTTTCTGTAGCCGCGGGGCGTCGTGGCGACGAGGAGAGCTAGCGGACAAGGTTGAGGATGAGGTTGGGCTGTGCCAAGGGCCAGGTGGCGGGCCGGGGTGGTTTGGGCGGCGCCGACCGTGGCAGGGGCGCGCTACGGTCGTCGGTGTGCCGCCAAAAGCTCTATCGGCGGCGCTGTAGGCTGCCAGGGTGGCTTGGCGCGTTGCTGCGAGGAGGGGAGCGCGTGGCGTGGTGCTGCAGAGCGGGCCAAGGCCGTGGGGGCCAGCGTGTCGGCTCGGGCGCGCGGCTGCAATACGCGTGCTCTGGGCGCGTCCAGAGCATGCACCGAAGGTGTTCGGCGTAATGTCATGGCATGCTACAGGTCACCGGTGAGTCTGGCAAGCCACAGAACTAGGTTATAGGTAGAGGGAAACTCAAGGGACAAGTTGGTTTGGTCATGTGGTCAAGTTCACAATGTAGGCTTGAGATCATGCCAATTCAGCCCATGCACTCTAGGTGTTTGTCAAAATGCCAAAGGCACCTAGGCTATTCTTGGAGGGGCCAAATCTTCCAGGTCAGTGTCTCTTTGGACGCAAGAGGGAGTGGTGAAGTTAGTTTGCATAAAGGAGACACTTGCTAGTGCAAGTTTTGCAAAACTTCAATTCTGTACAGAAAGCAAAAGGCATTGTTGCAAGCACTTAGAATCATCCAATGGGTCCACTCTCCTGGACTTAGGGGTTTAGTAGGGTGGTCTAGAAGTAGGAAAAGGAATCACAGCAAAAGGAGCAAGTTAAAGTATAGTTGTAGTACAAAACCTCAAGTTGGACCAGAATGGAAATGAGGATGATTCACCCAAATTTTTCAAATAACATAGCTGGGTTTTTGCATAAAGCTGAATAATATGCTTCTACTGACATCCCATAATTTTGGTGGAGGCTAGAAAGAATTATTTAAAAGGGTTGTAGTGTAAGGTTGCTCTGTGGACCAGAGAAGAAAATTGGGTGTAGAGCTCAAAATATTTCAAGAATAAGAGATATTTTTGTATAAAAGTGATTCAAAAACATCACATGACATCTCCAAATTTTGGTTGGATTTTTAGATAAATATATCAAATGGTTGTAGTACAAATATGGCCATATAACCTTGAAAAACTATTTTTCAAGAAAATAAAGATCAAGCAGATTAATTATGTAATTAGTTCTACTAATAAAAGAAAAGTTTTTCTTGAGAGGTTAAACAAGTCCAATAACATATTTGAAAAGTTTTCTCTTTGGGGAAAACTCCATAATAGCAAGGGAGAAAAGGTTCAAAAATCAAAAAGGGAGCCCAGAAAATCCAAGTTTTAGTTTCCTGGCAAAATTTTAATTAATGAAACAAGGTCAAAATTTTGGGGTGTCACAAGGCCAGGCTAGTCAATAGATATACAATATACAACAATCATACCATAGGCTAGCTTCTAGGGTTTAGCCTCCTTGATCTCGTGGTAGATCTACTCTTGTAATACCCACATCATCAATATCAATCAAGCAGGACGTAGGGTTTTACCTCCATCAAGAGGGCCCGAACCTGGGTAAAACATCGTGTCCCTTGTCTCCTGTTACCATCCACCTAGCCGCACAGTTCGGGACCCCTACCCGAGATCCGCCGGTTTTGACACCGACATTGGTGCTTTCATTGAGAGTTCCGCTATGTGTTCGGCAAAAGGTCGATGGCTCGCCTGCAGATCAACTGCGACTTCGGCATCTTCGTCACCAGCTCGACTGGTCATCTTGGTTCGACCAAGGACTGCGACCTACCTCCGATCGTCATGTTTGGATGAGGGCCTTCATCAAAATCAACTCCGATCTCTGTCAAGATCATGGAGGAATCATCCAGGGAGCCCGGGGGCTCAACGTCAACATTGCCCTCAGGTAGCCGTGCTGTTTTTCTGGACAGCAAACTTGCATCCGCCGTCACCGCCTCCTTGAGCGTCGCTTTGACGATTGCTTTGGTGGAATTGTGCGGAATTGAGTCTACAACAACCCTGGAAAATTTCTTCGAGTTCCGATGGAGGAATCTCTGGCAATCTCCGATATACCGGAGCCGCATTGAATCTGGACGAGAATACGGACGAGCTTAGGGCGTGGTGTCCAGCTTCTAGCCCGGACTTCCTTTGGAAGATCCAACCGTTGATCGGCTGCGGAATTCCTATATCTACCGTCCAAACTCTGGGAACCTTCCGATTAGTGCATCACTTTTCGGATCTGTTTTCTGCACGAAAACGAATCCGACCCGAGTTCATCTTTTTTATAAATGGGATTTCGGACATACTTTTTGGAGGAAGTTTTGTATGGGGTATTGTGTTTTTTCCCGAACACATCCCACTAACTCTAAGATGTTTTGAACATGATCTTCAACATCATGCTGGTGTCAAACCAGTCCGGCAATATTACTCCACGGCTGCCGACCTGCGCTAGACACGTCGTCACTTTGTTGAGCTGAGCTCAACTTCTTCGGATCATCATCTCGGCAAGCCGAACAAGAGTCCGGCATTGCGAAGGATAAATCATCACCAACATCGCCGCCCCACGGATAACACAGAGCGGGCATACCGGCATCGCCGCACGGTCGCTTCATCAAGCCGGCATCGACCATGTCACGACCTGCATCGGCAGGGCCGCACTATTGCTTCTTCAAGCTAGTGTCCATCACGCCGACCTACTTCGCCATCTCGGCTGGACCAGGGGCTTCGCCGTCTCTTCATCAACCTACTACGGACACTTCGATGTCACTAGCCGACCAGGCATGGGTGCGCGGATCGAGTCCCAATTTTGGGAATCACCTTCCTTCGGATTGCTACAACAAATAAACCAGGTGCTATTAATCCTGGTATTTCTTTTTGCTTGTTTGGGTTAAATTTTCCCAAGGAATTATTACTCTAGTTAGTCCAGCATATGTACATAGGTCTATCAAATGGTGGCTGTATTATCGACGGTCGCATGATGGTTCGGTCAGTTTCCGTACACAGTCCGGCGAACGCGCATCCGGAACTCGGACCGACCTGTGAATCCAGGCTTTGCCACGCCTTTATTGCATTACACCGACGACCTGCATCGACATCGACTTGGGCGCCAGGCCATATTTCTTTTATTACTCACTTTGCATAAATTATTTATTATGCAACATTTTTTTAATTCCTATTATTACTATTATCCCTGATCTGCACTATTTTTTGTGCACAGGAAAATGATCCAGCCGGACTATATCCTTTGACGTCACCTCGGCTGGACAGGAGGCTTTGTCAACACTTCATTACCCCATGCCGGGGACTTCGGCATCACTCTGCCGTCCTGCACTGGCCGTGCTATGTCACCACTTCGGAGTGCCGAGCTCCTTGCTCCACCATCTCGGGACCGGCTTGGGGCATGGAACCTTGTCCCGCATCAAGCTCGGACCGCGTCGTCAATACCAAACACATTAACCACCTAAGTTGCCTTCATGCTCAAAGTTTTAAATTTTTGACTTGTGTTCGGCTCGACCAAGCATTATACTTTTTTGGGAAAAAGTTGCTTGTAAAATTTTTTCCTTGTCCAAACTCTGTTCGCACACACTTGACGCGCTACCCGCGCTCATTATACGTGGGGGCTTCTTTAACAGAAGCTTATTAATACGGGCTTTATGCCAAACACATGTGTCACACTTCCGCATGTACCTTTTATTCACCATTATATGCATCGATATGACTTAAGTTTTGGCCAAGCTTGGTTGCCTGGCTCCTGTGCTTACCCCTACGTTCCCGATTGTTCGGCTAGGTGGTAAAGGGAGCACCTCTGCGATTGTTACTGCCGGGTCAGCCGGATGTGTACCTCAGACTGGGTGAAGCCGAAAGCTAGCATTCTTAAGGGAATACTCGGTCAGTGAACTAAAAGATGATTTCTTACCTATTTATTTACCTGCCCCCAGATGTTTTCTGCTCTTTTCGCAGTCCGGACATGCACTTTAGGGCATGCCTCCCAAGGAAAGGAACCCCTAACGGAACTATTCTCCCTGGAAGATGTTTCTTACTAACCATGTAATATAACATAACTAGTTGGGAACTTGTCTGATAAAGCACTAATGACACCTACGTCTGGTCTCCACGCATGCCCCAGTTTTTATAACCGCGAGGGTATTCGGACACACTCCGGACTATTGGGAACAGAGGTTGAAGCGAAAAGGTCCGCTACGACAAACGATCTACAATCCGACTAGAAGCCATTCTACATGTCACCTTACATTTTATAGTCAAATTTTACCCATGTCGCTTGGGGGCTCTTAAATTTATATGAGCCGTTTTATGATATGTGTTTTTCTTCTTAGTCGTTGCAAAGTTTTTATTATCATTTATCACTCCTTTTTTCGACACAAGTGTGTGGTCACTAGCTGGGGAGCCTAATTTCTCTCTCAAGGCCGCTAGAGTTTAGTTTGCTAAACTGGCCTAGTAAGAAGTACTCCGCCTTCGGGATAGGAGGTTGAAGTCGTAGGCTGACCCGCTTGAAGTTTTGAGATAGGATGTGTCATATTAAAGCACGACAAAAGCACCTTTTTTTCTAAAGTCCAATTTTCGGATTGGCACCGAACACTTGATCTAGTTCGGACATTAGCCTTTTGAATAAGTTTTTTGGCTTTTCGAGCCCATGGCACTTTTAAACTATTTGTGTGTTTTCAGCACAAGTCTCGCAATGCAACGCCGGACACCTTTAGAGATTCGGCAAAAACATTCTCGGATATTGCTATATATGCATCGGTTTCGAATTGTGTCTTCGGTCAATAGTTGGGTTGCCCGGCTCCTACGCTTGCTTCCTATGTTCCGCTTTGTTCGGCTAGGTGTGCAAAGGGAGAACCATTGCGATTGTGCTTCCAGCTTACATGGTTAAGCACCTCAGTGGAGAAAGCCGAAAACTGACTGTCACAATAAGCGTAAACTGGTCGGCGATCCGATGACGGCATTAAACGACGGGCCATTCGTAACAATGGCCGAAGTGTTTACGGCTTGACCTCGACTCTCGCCGAACACTACCGGGGGCTATTAACTGGCCTCCCAAACTAAATCCTCAATATTTTGCTCTTACATTGGAGCTGAGGTTTCATGATCATGCTTAGCATGACAACCCAAAGAAAGGAACCGATAGCGGGACTATTTTCTTTGGAAGACATTTCTTCTGTTAAACAGTAATATAACATGTCTCTCCGCGTACCTTTGTTTATAAAACCGTATGGCCGGATTGCCTTGTTTGTTGTAAATCTTTGCCCTCATAAAGGTTTTATAAAGTAGGACAAACACTCCTCGACTATTGGCCGAGGAGGTGGAAGCCCATGGTCGGTCAACAAAGTTTTGTACAATGCGGATCCGAGCATTAATGACGTAAAGTACTTGATACATAGAGTCATTACACATAATTTGTGATTTTACTATGGATATTGATCCTTAATTCGGCCTCCCGTGCCCGCATTAAGGCTCGGGGCTACTGGGCTTCGGCCTTATTATTTACAAATATTAAAGGGGCACATCGATCCCCTGATCTGGTGTTGCCACCCAACCAGTGTCTTGGGGGCTACTGCATTGCCTGTTCAATGCAGAAAATTTTAAGTGTAATATAGTTTCCAAGGAGATTTTGATCCTCAGGTTGGTCGGCCGCACCCAACCTGAGTCTCGAGGACTGAGCACGCCGCTTTTTGTGTCCTGAAGTATTCTGCCGAGCTAGGACTTGATCCTCAGACCGATTTTGCAGATCAACCTGAGTCTCAGCGGCTACAGGGATCAGCGGTCTTATGTCATCCTTCATGTGCATCTTGGGTTTTCGAACGATACACACCTTGAGGGATACTGGCTATATATCTCGTCAGAGAATAAATTGCATCAACAAAAAATATTGACAAAAATCGGCCCACATTCGGGGTGGTGCACCACCTCAGAAGCAGTACGGCATAAAACTCGGGCGCTAATGGCTGGCTCCATAGAGGGCATTTCCGGCATTAAGCTCGGCTAAACTACTTCAAACTTGTTTGAACCAAGGTTATTTACGACACCTCGGATACAGTCCGGTGTTGGAGCTCGGATATATAGTCCGGCGTTGGAGCTCGGATACAGTCCGACGTTGGAGCTCGGATACAGTCTGGCGTTGGAGATCGGATACATAGTCCGGCGTTAGAGCTGGGAAGCAGACCGGCATTGATGCTCGGTTGCAAAAGATACCTCGAATGCAGTCCGGCGTTGGAGCTCGGACGCAAGAGCACACTGCCTTCTGGGAATAACTTCACACCCGAGGCATGGCATAAAAATAACAAGGCATTGATAAAGGCCGGAAACTTAAAGGGGCTCCTCGGATACCCGACGTGTAAACTCGTCAAATACATTTCGGCGATCCTCAAGATCGAAGATGAGAAGATTTGTTGAACCAGTTTTCAAGACTGGCAACCGAAGATGAAGAATAGTTCGGAAGAATCGAGGAGCGTCCCCAACTTGAAGACCGGCTCAGGGGGCTACTGACGGTGTCCTGGACTAGGGGGTACTCAACGCGTCGTCTCCCGATCAGTTGGATCAGGCCGAGGACCCCCATGGCCATATACTCATGGGCCAGTCTGGACAGTTGCCGCATACAAGGAAGATTCCACAAGACTTGGCGATCAAGACAAAGACTCCTCCCCCACTGGCGTATTCGGCTAGGACTCTTGTTATCCTAGGGCTCTGGTGCATTATATAAACCGAGGCCAGGCTAGTCGATAGGTATACAATATACAACAATCATACCATAGGCTAGCTTCTAGGGTTTAGCCTCCTTGATCTCGTGGTAGATCGACTCTTGTAATACCCACATCATCAATATCAATCAAGCAGGACGTAGGGTTTTACCTCCATCAAGAGGGCCCGAACCTGGATAAACATCGTGTCCCTTGTCTCCTGTTACCATCCGCCTAGCCGCACAGTTCGGGACCCCTACTCGAGATCCGCCGGTTTTGACACCGACAGGCATGTTCAAACTTTATAATCATCCATTTTATTCATACACATACACATTTTTGCTTTTGTCATCATATTTAGGATAAACACATTTGGAATTTCATTTGAATTGGACCGTATGATGGTATTTGCTTGTAGTAGCTCAATGATCCATATTTGAATTGAATGGACAATCTAAGTTTCGAGTTGGAGACATTGATTTTCAAAACTTGCACATTTTTTTGCGTGCAAAACAAACAAATTGTCAGCCATGAAATCATAGTCTGCCGTACGAGAGCAGAATACTTATAATTTTAGGCGCCAAAAGCTTTCAAACTTCCCGCTCACATCGAAATATCACGCGCCCGAAAGTATAGCCCTACGATATTCCTGTTTTACCCCTACCACATGAACGTAAAAGGGCTGCTTTGGTAACTCCATTGTTTTCCCCTCTTTGCCCCCAACATTCTTC
>NC_041381.1:110980693-111004036 GCF_002162155.2 Triticum dicoccoides | reverse complement strand
GAATCTAGTCCTCCGCCGCAGAGCTCACACCCCGCCAGATCTACCTTCCACACCTTGGAACCCCCAACTGCCAACTAACCACTTCACCGGAGCCGCTTCAGCGACTGGCTTGTCCACCGCTCCAAATCTCCTTGACCGCCATCATGGTCCACCGCACCGGATCTGCTTAACCAGCGCCCTCCACCACAGTGTAGGCCCTTCACTGACTCCCTCGTACGCCCCTTCACTGGCCCTTCATACAAGCCCTCGTCCCACGCAACAAATCCGCCTCATCGAAAGCACTATACAACGCGCCCGCCGAAGCCTTCGTCCACTGCACTGGACCCGCTCCACAGACGCCATATTCAACTCCGCCGGCCCTGCTTTACCGACGCCGCAGCCTCATCAGGTTATTTCGATTTGAACTCCTTTGGTTTTTCTCTTTATCGTGCAACTGTTCACTTACCACAGATGAGCTTTCTTGTATGTCGACAGGCGCCACAACCGTAGCACCGGAGCAGCTTCAGCGACAGCGCCAGCCGGCCCAAACTCAACCGCAACACGAGCACCATCGACGATCCTTAGCTATCAAGTATGACGATGATACCCATACGCCGCCGAGAATCAGGTACTATTATCCAACGGTCGGCGCCTATGTTCACTTTCCTAGCATAAGCACCGCACCTTTGAATTTCTTCAGGGCATCATTCAGTTTTTCATGAGACGCGTTATTCTGCTTGCACCTGTAGGGCCATACTTCTGGTAGTGAACATGTTACATGTGTTAAATTACATACCAGTGCACATATAGTTAATATGCTTTAGTTTTGTTTTGATGCCACCTGTTGGTTCCATCAGACTGCTTAATGTTCTCTAAGCTTAATTACACATCAGGAAACTAGCATGTGGTTCCGCTGCTTTTTGTTTGTTTTACCCTACATTTTCTGATGCTAGCTATTACATCACTGCTCCGAGCCTCTGTTCATTACTTGTTTGTGTGTTCTTGATCTTCCCAAGTTGCATGACTAATTTGATGCTTCTATTAATTATGAAGCTGCCAACCCCATCAAGCAAAATATTTGTTCTTTTGGTGCTGGCACCTCAAACAAGCATAAAAATAGACAGAAGCGGATATATTGTCGTGTATGCACACACCCTTCTTTCATTAGTTTAGATGAACCATTGATGATCAATTCGGACTAGTGCATGCGATTAAAATTAATTTTACCTAAATAGATGGTGCAGAATAAACTACAACAACTAGATTTGCAACCACGGGATGCTGACGATATCTTCAAAGAACATTGCAACAGCAGCTATGCTTCACAGCAACATATGGTAAGCCAGTGTGTTTTAGTACATTTAAATGTAATGCGAGTGGGCTGCTTTCTTGGCTTGTGCCCTCAACGTGTAATCCTACCGAATTACAAATAGTTCAGTTGTCTGCTTTGCTGTATTGCTTGATTCGAATGCTTGTTTGTTGTTACGTTATACCTGAGTTGGCCAATATGTCAGCAGTGCCTGCTGTACTATCGTAAAGAAATGCATGCCTATTTCATTTGAGTCCTTAACTTTTCCTCTCAACTTCATCACAAGACTATCTTCGTAGTTTATATGAGGCCACACTGTTAAGTGCTTTCTCAGATTATTTCAACTGCTTAGATGCCTTGGCAACTTAAATATAGCGGTTGTACACTCCCTTTCAACTTTCATCTTACCATTTTAATTTCTTTTTGGCTGATGCTGCCATGCTCGGCAATAATTCGTCCGTCATTTACCATGTAAGCTTACTGCCTGGATCATACGATAACTATCTCTTACTTATGTCCAGTGGAAACCTTTCAGGATGCCGTTCACACTAGGACACAATGTACAACCCCAGAATCTATTTGTGGAAGCAGTGCGCCATCCATGTCACCAGATGGTAGCAGTTCAGAGGCAACACCGCCGGAGAGCAGTCTGGGCACAGATATTATAGTGCTTGAGGCTCTACTAGAGGCAGAAAGATATGGTGTGGGTGCCATGAATGAGGTAATCTTTATCTTGAGGCTGGAAATTACGGAATTAGCGGCACGCATTATGCAAGCAACCCAAGAATTGGAGGAAGTAAGAATGTTGCATTTGAAGATGGAGGAGGTCCTGCTGTTTCTGCTATCTGAAGCCCAAGGTAATCCTGGTTCTTCTTTAGATACCAGTTGAAATTGTCATTAGATTATTGTACTTGCATGTTGTGTCATGTCTCTGAATGGATTATGTTGCAAGACCCCCTATGTTTTCCAGAATTCCATGTTGTCCATGTGTTGTAATGATTCGAATTTTTTAGGCGAGGTAATCCTCAGTACTTGTATGATTGACATAAGGTGAACTATTTTTCGTGTGAGCATATTGTATTGGATGAAATAACTGTTTGAATCAGAGTGTATCCAACCTACTGAATTTGAAGATCATGGAATTTCTAAATCATCATCATATATAAAGGTGGAATAATTCTTTGTTGTGGTTTTGAAGAAATAAATTACAAAACGTATAATTATCTGTGGATATTCGTAATCGAATACAAACTGGATTTGAAATTAGTTTACCAGGTCCCAGGGCAAACGTGAATGCTAATTCTCCCAAGTTTTGAACGAATCGGCTAAACACCCACTATAATTTTTGGGCTGCCCGAAGCAAGTGTTTGCAAGATGAAAATTACTGTCTACCCCTGACACTTGACATCCTTATCTACCGGATTTACACTGCTGTCGATAGGGGAAGACTAGTAACTTCAGTCAGACATGACACCGTGGCCTCTGAGCCCATTCAGACACGGTGGGCGCCAAATGTGGGCGGCAAAACACATTTGATTCAAGCTCGTCCGAAAGACATGTGTCTCTTCCTCCATTTCCCCATTCATACACAGTGGGCGGCAAAACAAACTCTCCTCGTCCGAAATCGATGTAGGCTAATATTTTAAATAGGGGCAGATGTGTAAGTTCCATCAGACGTGACACCACCGCCCTACCTATCAACCCCGTTCATACACCATGGGCGGCAAAACACCCTCTCCTAGCCCGAAATAGTTACCGGCAAATATTTGCGAGATGCGAGATTACTGTCCTATCCCCAACCGACGCGATGTCTGAAATTTTAAATGGGGGATAAGTTCGTAACTTTCCCCATTTCAAAGAAGCGCCTCCCAAAGTTTGAGATCGCCCCCCCTCCCCTCCATTTCCCCATTCATAAACCGTTGGCGGCACGACAACCTCCGCACTGCGGCCAGCCTCCTCCGTCCGCCACCCCATCCTCCACCTTGTCGGAGCCGCTACACCTACCCTGTCGTCCACTGCAAGAGATGGACGTCTCTCATCCATGGTGCTGGACCAGGATCCTTTCATCGCCTCCTCTCGCTTCATTGGTGCCGTCGTCCACCTTGCCATTGCCCCTCCTACGACCGCCTCATCCACGGCAACAGGATATATCCCCCGACCCGGCCGTCTGTCGTCTAAAGTCTTCTTCCCCGCCGCGACAGCCATCGCACCCGCAACGTATCAGCATAGGCCTACACGGCGTCGCAAGAGAGGTGGTACTCTTCCATATGTGCTTAAGTTATTAATCTCACCCGGAAAATATATCGTAATTTGTTTACTGTACTTTTCTTGTCGGTACCAAATCATTGTGGCTAGTTGAAAGCAAACATTGGTTGCGAAGTAGCTTTGTCCGGTTTGCACCTTCAGATCCGCCATGGCACGGGCACTATACTCATAAAGCTTATGGTTCCCCCCTTTATATTCACTACCATCATCGTAGGTGCTTCGTGTCGTGCTAGCACTGCTCCTCAAGACCTCAACCCAAAGCTTATGTGTTGAAATACGAATCTGATATGATGCTCATATCACTAAAACAGAGAACGTTTAATTGGTCACCTAATGTTCCTATATTCGTTTCGAAAAGCATGTGCGGCACCCACTGGTCCAGCTAGGTCCACTTTCCTGATTTTTCTCTTGATGCTTAGTGTTTTCCCCTTTTATCTACTCTACTATGATCTCCGTAGGTGCTTTCTATCGTACTAGCATTACTCAACCCTTCAAGCTAAACAACACAACACTCAGAATTCAAAAGCTTAGTTATTCAAATATGATTGTGATATGAAACTGATATTAGTTAACCGACACGTTTAATTGGTTAGCTAAAGGTCCCACTTGAGTTTCCAAATGCATGTCGTGATATATAGAGAGACAGAATAATTGCATTTCTTTGTCACTTGTTGACCGTACTTTCTTGTCCATACCAAATCTTAGTTGTTATTTCAAAGCAAACATCGGTTGGTAACTACCCTTTACGCGGTTTGCAGCTTCAGATCTGCCATCCCACTGCCACGGTCAACACTGTACTGATCATGCTTATGTTTTCCACATTTTATGATGACCACAATCAGCCTACGTGGTTCGTGTCGTAATAGCACTGCTCCACTCATCGAGCTAAACAAGCTTAGTTGTACAAATTCATATCTGATATTATTGCTGATATTAGTAAAACTGAGAGATGTTTAATTGGTTAGCTAAATGTTCCTACTTTAGTTTCGAAATGCATGTGAGCCACATATGGAGAGACCGGAAAGAATAGTATTTCTATGTGCGCTTTGGTTCATCATGGGTGGCCGACCGACATTGTATTGAAACACTTGTAATATCTTCAATCTGCTTGCTCTTCTGCTCTTCTTTAAGATGATACTCTTCTCTTGCGGTCGACTAGTCAGGTCGAGTTGTTCTCCCTTAGTATATTTTGAATCTGTCAGGTCAGGTCGACTTGTTCTTCTTTACTATATGTTGAAGCTATCATCTGCGAAGTGTCATCACTTCTGGAGCTCTCATATTTTGAGTAGTAGGCCACATTATATTAATGCACACAACAAATTACAGCATGCATGGCATCTTTTAAAAGAATTGTAGAGATAGCACAAAGGGGTTTACAGGGAGGCAGTATTGGATTAGAATCACTTCTGCATTACAAAGAAAATCTCACTTGTTTTTATGTTTTCATGCATGTCAGATATTGAACATTATCAAAATGAACATGAGAATGGGTGCACAAGAGGAATATTGCGGAATGATCCACTGGCTAACAAACTTGGCATGGTGGCGGATGGCCTATCTTATTCACCCATCAAGGTGGTTGCTCTAACTTTGCAAAGTTGTATTGGTCGCACATATTTTGCATCTGACCTCTTGCATTTCTTCTACTTTGTTACACCATCTGCTTAGTTTAAGCATCATATATGAGTATATGACATAACTATCCATTTTCTGTACCTATTCCATGTGTCGTCACACTATGTTTTTCCAGTCAAATGTTGTTCTTTCGTGATAGATGTCCAAAAGGAAGAGGGTGAGTGCAGATCCTCAAGGAGTACAAACTAGGTATTTGGAAAAAGATAGTGGTACCTGTTAAATCAGATAGATCAGCAGCCACAGAAAACACAGGCCCAACTGTACCACACTTTACCCCTACTCCAGTGGCCAAACCCCTATTAGAACTGCTGGGAGGCCAGCGTCAGGTACTGTCTATGATATCAATTCAAAATTTGAACTCCTAAATTTCTGCTTGTGCCTTACCTTCTCTCTTATATGAAAACTAATTTCAGATGAATCTCCTTGCTCAAAGGATCATACGATCTCAAAACAATAATGGGCTCTGCATTGCTCTTGTCAGTACCTCTCTCCCTTTTGCCTTGTAACGCTGTACTTAATTAATTTCTATTTGATTATGTATCATCAGTCTGCACCTGAGCTTCATTATCCTCTGTTTCTTCCAATATTATTTGATCTATATTTACTCTTTGCAAAATGTAGAATAATGGTAACGCTTATAAAGAATTTTCTTTGGGGAATTTATTGAATTATCCTTCCATCAACATGGAGAAGGGCTTTGTCCAGCCCGTGTTAACATGTAATGTAAGTTCATCCTTCTCAAGCCTTCAAACTTTGTTCTAGTATAGATTTGGATAGGCATCATTGCCTCCACTGCTGTTTGCTTTGCTGTTTACATTTGATTGGATGTTTGCAACAACTACCAGTTTCAAATTGTAGTTGTAAAAACATGTTCCTTATGTAGAACAGATCCATTTATTTGCTTATATAATTGTGAAATCTGTTACGTGTCTCCTTGTTTCTCGTTCAGAGTTGTATCTCTTACGCCAGGCAGAACTTTAGGGAAGATAGTGAGCCAAACCATCTTGAGGACAGCGAGATGACCCCAAGGTCCTGTCTTGATGAAGACAGTGAGTTGAAGCTACTCACCAGCAGGTGTGAGACAACCTCTATGCAGTCGTTGCCTCAATCAGTTCGACTTCTTCAGTCTCAACTTAAAGAGGAAAGGCTTGCTTCAGCTTAGCTCTGACTTGAAGTCAAAGATGCAATGAAGATGTCAGAGGACTGCCATGCGCACCATCATGCCTTAAATCTAGTGTTGATGCATCTATCGTTGACACAACTGAGGTCTACTCAGCTTGTTCAGCTGTTTGGGGGGGCCCGACCTGGCCAGGCCTTGTGCCTTCTGAAGTGCTCTTAGTTTTGTATATTCCTTTGTCGGCGCGTTTATTTGCACTGGTGGCGAACTTTGATGCCAAGTGGATGTAATATGTGTGATAGCCGTGATAGCCTAGCGTAAGTTGCTTGCTTATTTATTTCCTTGTTGTCTTGTTTATTTGTTTGCTTCTAGTCATTGCAGTTCTTTTTCCGCAGTTTGCTAGTGGTTGCAATAACCTATTTTATTAAAACTAGGCCACAATAACCATGGGCTAATATTTACTGTAGTGACACTGGGCCTCCTACGGGCCGTAGAAACAGCGGGCCTTCTATGGGCCGTAGAAACAGTGGGCCTTCTACAGGCCGTAGAAACAGTGGGCCTTCTACGGGCCGTAGAAACAATGGGCCTTCTACGGGCCGTATCATCAATGGGCCTTATACGGGCAGTATGATCGATTGGCCAAACATGGGCCAATAACAGGCCGCATTATGGCCGTAAACGGGCTAGAGTTGGAATCGTCCGTTCATGGGCCGACCATAACGGGCCATCGTTAATAGGCCGTATTTCATGACGCTATGAAAACGGCCCAACGTGTTAATGGACCACAAACAGGCCGACTATAACCACATGCTGAATTTGGCCCATAAGCAGAAAATGAATAGTAACGGGCCGTAAGTAAACGAATGGTGGAAATGAGCCCAAGAATAAATGGGCTCTGAGAAGGCCGAAAGATAACATGGGCTGGAAACAGCCCAACGGAATAACGGGCCCTTAATGGGTATAAAGCGATACACTGTTCATTACAGGCCAGTTTCACCACGGGCCGTTCATGGGTGTAAAGTAAAACACTGTTCATTACGGGCCAGTTTCACCACGGGCCATTAATAGGCCAAGATTTACATAGGGCCTCATATGGCCCGAAAGACGTCATGGGCCATACATGGGCCAGAAGTGAAAACGGGCTAGAATCATATTGGGTGGCCCAGATGACGCTACTGGGCCTAATTCGTGTAGGGTGTAACGGGCATTGGGTTAGCGGGCTGTAAATGGGCTATATGCGAACAGGCTGTTAACAGGCTTTACATGGGCCGGCCCGCCACCTTTTGACCAAGTCAAATGGGCCGGCCTTTTCACAGGAATGGGCCTCTGTTGGGTCGTGCCACATGTCGACGTATCATAGGCGCCTTCTGTCCAATGAGTGGATGACATCTATCCCAACGGTGAGCCGACACATGTTTCCTCTAGCCAATGATGATTTTACACATGGAAAATCCCCATTGGTCGGGGCTGTTAATGGGTTATCGGATCCAAAACCCGACCCGATAGCTTAAGGGCGTTCCGTTACGGTGGATGCCACGTGTCGGTCACCCTTGACGAAAGCACTTCTGTGACACGCGATTTATCGTCATGGAAGTGGACACTTCCGTGATGATAATTTTGGTAATGTCATGGAACACTTCTACGACAGAACAGGTATGACTATCTTGATTCTGTCATAAATTTGTCATGGATGTACATGCATGACAAAAAACGCAACCTACTGTGACAAACACGTATCATCACGGAAGTGTATTTTTTTGTAGTGCTAGATCTTACATCATACTCCCTCCGTCCGGATTACATGTTGCCGAAATGGATAAAAAAGGATGTATCTAGAACTGAAATACGCCTAGACCCATCCTTTTTTCCGGATGGAGGGAATACATGTCAATATGTCATGCCTTTCTATTCTTCAGTGCCTATTCCATCTCTCTGCTGTCACATGTTTTATAATTAAAGCACCATTCTTCTATACAAGGCATGCAAGGGGAAGATGACTATGTTAGAATCTGCAGGGTTACAAACAAGGCCTTTGCAAAAGATCCAAACGCCAGGAGATAATAAACCAACTCAAGTTTTTATAGATACTGCTCCAGCAGAGAGAAACCCAACTCCTACTGATAATAAGAAGATTCCAGTGGCCAAAGAACTAGTCCGCTCCAGTCCAGCAAAAATATGTCAACTCCATTCTAAGAAGCGTGTGTGTATCCTTGCATCATGAAATTTTATAGCATGCTGATCATATTTTCTACATGTTTCTTACCCATCTCTGTTTTAGAAAATAAGCTTAACAGATAGAAGAATTTCTGCAATGGTATCGTTTATGAGGAAAGATTCTTGCAGGAATTCTCTGTGCTCCAATGTAGATGTAAGTACCTATTGTATATCACTATATTTTCACATCAGCATGTATTTTGTTAATCGGCGTGAATCCAACCTTTATCTGATCTAAATTTAGTTGTAGCAAAATGTATGATTAAAGGCCACAATGTTTATTTTTGTAAGGAAAACTGCCTCGTAGATTTGCATCCTGAGTTGCATGAGTGTACTATCTCATATCAGTGGGTTTGAATATTTTGGTTCTGCAGTGGGTTTTTTAGTGTTTTTTTACTGTGTTGTCCTGTCGTATCCCTAGCTCTTACATCATACTCCCTCCGTCCGGATTACATGTCGCAGAAATGGATAAAACTGGATGTATCTAGAACTGAAATACGCCTAGACCCATCCATTTATTTCTGGATGGAGGGAATACATGTCAATATTTACGCCTTTCTATTCTTCAGTACCTATTCCATCTCTGTTGTAGCATGTCTTATAACTGAATTACCATTATTCTATATAAGGCATGCAAGGGGAAGACGCAATGTTAGAATCTGAAGGGTTACAAACCATGTCTTTGCAAAAGATCCAAAGGCCAGGAGATAATAAACCAACTCCATCATAGATACTGCTCCAGCACGAGAAACCCAACTCCCACTGATAATAAGCAGATTCGAGTGGCCAAAGAACTAGTCCGCTCTAGTCCAGCAAAAGAATGTCAACTCCATTCTAAGAAGCGTGTGCGTATCCTTGCATCATGAAATTTCATAGCATTCTGATCATATTTTCTACATGTTCCTTACCCATCTCTCTTTTAGAAAATAAGGTTAAACGATAGAAGACTTCCTCCATTGGTATCGTATTCGAGGAAAATATCTTGCGGGAATTCTCTGTGCTCCAATGCTGATGTAAGTACCTGTTGTATATCACTATATTTTTACATCAGCATGTATTTTGTTAATCAGCGTGAATCTAACCTTTATCTGATCTAAAATTAGTTGTAGCAAAATGTTAAAGGCGCCAATGTTGATTTTTGTAAGGAAAAATGCCTGGTAGTTTTGCATACTAAGCTGCACGAATGTACTACTCCCTCCGTTCCTAGATATAGGGTGTATAGTTTTTGGCCCGGATATTAAAGAACGCATATGGAGGGATAATTTCACAAGTTTTGGGCGAGATTACACCTGACTAATTGGCATGAGAAAATAGAGGAGCTTCCCTAATATAAGGAAGTGTAATCAAATCCCTAAAAAAATTATCCAAGCGAGTGGTGCAACGCAATACACCTTATATTTCGGACTTTTTCTCAAAAATCTATACACCTTATATCAAGGAATGGAGGGAGTATCTTATCACGCACATTACTGAATTGTAGTGCTTCTCTGGTTGCCCATTCATTCATTGTGTCAATGTTGCTTTCGTATTACCTTACCTGGCTGATGATAGTTGTGCCATATTGTGTTAATTTGGTGTAGGCTAGTTGCCCAAACGTTCGTTGTGTCAATGTTGCTTTCCTATTATCTGACTTGGCCAATGATAGCAATGCTAGTGTGTTAATTTTGTGTAGGCTGCTGAAGATAAGAAGACAAACTCTGAAAACAGCAAGGCAACCCCATTGTTTCTTTCCAGTAAATCTAGGCCAGGTAATATGGCAATAACTCATGATTAATCTGTTTGGTTCCCGTCCTAATTTATGTTATGATGCAGTGGTCGAGACACTCTCACTATCAATAATACAAGCTTGCCAAAATCGCCATCTAAATCTTTTCAGTATCCTCTTTCTCTAATGCAACGGAATAAATGTATGTTTGTGAACCAATTAATGGCTGAAGCAATGATGGAAATGGTGGATGAATCAGAGGTGGAGAGTCGTGCGACACAACAATCGATCAATATTTTTAGAGAGAGTGTAGCAAAGCAGCAAGAACTTGCCCACAAGCTTATGGGCGTCATCTGTGCTGAGGTTGCAGATTGTGACGTTGTAGATGGTTAGGTTCGGCTCATTTAATTGCACTGGCATCAATCTTTGATTGCCCAATGGATGTAATTTCCTGTAATATATGCTGGATGTGCAATGTTATTCCCTGTATGTCGTACCTTTGCTTGATCGGTTTTGGTCCTGTGCATAATTACTCGTCGTAATGGGCTCAAATTATCTAATTTGGCCTAAAGACATGTACAAACTTTAGTGGGCCAATTAAGTTAATGGGCCGTTACTAGGCCGAAAGTTAATGGTCGGCCCTCTTACCTCCCGGGTTAACAGGCCGACATCGAAGCGGGCAACAGGTGGGCCCAATTTATTTCACGGGCCATTAACAGGCCGCTACTAAGTTTGGGCTACATATGGCCCAACTATACTGTTGGCCTTTAGCAGGCCGGAAGAGACAGCAGGCTTGTACTAGACCATGAGGAGCATGGGCCGCTAAGAGGCCGAAAGTCAGCTCGTATTGTAAATGGCTCAACTATGTTGTGGGCCTTTAGTAGACCGAAAGTGAAACCGGGCTGGTATTGGACCATGAAGGGCATGGGCCGTTAAAAGGCCAAAACTAAGGTCCGACTACAAATGGCCCAAGTCATTTATGGTCCGTTAACAGGCCGAAAGGCACACAGGGCCGGGAATTGGCCCAACACTTAAATGGGTCGCTAAAAGGCCAAAACTCAGGTCCGACTACAAATGGCCCAACTGATTTATGGGCCATCAATAGGTTGAAAGTGACACCGTGCCGGAAATTGGCCCAACACTTAAATGGGCCGCTAAAAGGCCAAAACTCAGGTCCGACTACAAATGGCCCATCAGATTTATGGGCTGTCAACAGGCTGAAAGACACACTGCGCCAGAAATTAGCCCAACATTTAAATGGGTCACTAAAAGGCTGAAAGATGTACATCCTAAAAATTCCCCATCCATTGAATGGGCCGTTAACAAGCCGAAATCTCATCGGGCCGATATTGAGCCCAAATATATAGCGGGTTGTTAACAGGCTCGAACTGACGATGGGCTGCAATGGTGTCAAATCTTTAACGGGCCGTTGACGGGCCGAATTGGCACATATCGTATGGGTCGTGGGCTTAAATGGACCTGACACAAGTAGGCCTTATATGGGTCGGCCTGCTAATTTTTATTGGACCGGGATTTTTCACCGGAATGGGCCACTGTTGGGCCGTGCCACATGTCGACCTATCATAGGCGCCTCCTATCCAATGAGTGGATGACATCTGTCCCAATGGTGAGGCAACACGTGTTTCCTGCGGCCAATGATGATTTTACACGTGGAAAATCACCATTGGTCCAGGTTGTTAACGGCTTATCGGATCCAAAGCCGGACCCGATAGCTTAACGGTGTTCCGTTACGGTGGATGTCACGTGTCGGTCACCCTTGACGAAAGCACTACTGTGACACGCAATTTATTGTCATGGAAGTGGACACTTCCGTGATGATAATTTTGGTAATGTCATGGAACACTTCTAAGACAGCACCTGTATGACTATCTGGATTCTGTCATAAAATCGTCATGGATGTACATGCATGACAAAAAACGCGACCTACTATGACAAACACGTATCATCACGAAAGTGTATTTTTTTTGTAGTGATATTTATTGCATTATGGGTTGTTATTACACGTTATATCACAATACTTATGCCTTATCTATCTTATTTTATAAGGTTTACATGAAGAGGGAGAATGCCAGCAGCTAGAATTCTGGACTAGAAAAGGAGAAAATATTAGAGACCTATTCTGCACAACTCGAAAAGTCCTGAATCTTCACGGAGATCAGTTTTGGAATATATTAAAAATATTGGGCGAAGAAAGCACCAGAGCGGGGCCACAGGTCAGCCATGAGGGTGGAGGGTGCACCCTACCCCCTAGGCGCACCCACCTGCCTTGTGGGCCCCCTGGTAGGCCTCTGACTCCCATCTTCTGCTATATGGTGTCCTTTACCGTGGAAAAAATCAGAGAGAAGCTTTCGGGACGAAGCGCCACTGTCTTGACGTGGAACCTGGGCAGAACCAATCTAGGGCTCCGGCGCAGCTGTTCTGCCGGGGAAACTTCCCTCCGAGAGGGGGAAATCTGTAGCAACCTGACCCTAATGGATCAAGTCTTTGTGCTTAAGTGTCATCCCTGGATTGGTATTGTTGGGGATATAACTATTTGTGTAAGCCGCCTAGGAGGGGCCAGGTTACGCAAAAGAAGACTCATCAGAAAGAAGCCCAAGACCAAGCATGAAGATGGCGGTTCAATAAAGGGTCTAAAGCCCATAGGCGGCTTAAGGCCCATAGTTGTAAACCGCCATGATGACATGACTTGTAACATAAGGTAGAATTAACTAGTCACCGAGCCGGACACTGTCTATGAGCCAGCCGGGACTCTGCAGGCTGCAGGGCATCCACCCATGTATATAAGGGGACGACCCGCTAGCGGCTTAGGGTAAGAAACAACTCATCGAGAATCGGGCATAGCATATCTCGCTCCCTGGTTATCGAAACATCAAGCAATACCAACCCAACTAGACGTAGGCCTTACCTTCACCGTAAGGGGCCGAACTAGTATAAACCTCTCGTGTCTCTTGTCCTGATTAACCCCTTCAAGCTTCCTAGTTGCGATGGCTCCACGATTAAGTCCTTTCACTAGGACATCTGACGTGACAATTCCACGATAGTTGGCGCCCACCGTGGGGCTAGTGCATGGTGGATTTGAGTTCTTGAAGGGCAACTTCAAAGGGCTCAAGGGATATGCAGTGGGCCGGATGACCAAGAGTCGTCGCGGCAAGATCTACATCGACGATGAAGGATGGGTCCCCGACGCCGGCTCAATTGAGTACGGGTACCGGGTCCCCTTCTGCGGAATCCACGTCTTCATTGGCCGGATTGGTGAGTCGGGCCCTAAGCCAGACAATTGCACCGACCTTGTCGAGACGGCTCAGCGTGCGAGACCCGCTCGAGTTCAACCCATCATGAAGCGTGCCTTCGTGGGCTGCATCCACGGAGAGGAACTTCCTGAAGGATTTGAAGATGGTGGAGAGACGGCCGTTCTCTCCGACGGTGATTCATCCGCCGGTTCAACAGATTCGTTGTACCAAGTGCAAGACGGCGTGCTTGGGGGCTGTTCCGATGGCCCCAGTATTCCGGACCCCTATGAGCCGCCAAGATGGGCGGGAGTCTTCATGGCTGGAACTCAACCCGGCCAAAACTCTACAACCGCTGCAGCAATAACGTCCGGGTCAGGAGCGGCCGGGGCAGGAGGCCTTGTGCGCCCGCCATCTCTTGTGCTGATAGATCTCATGGATAAGCTTACGGCCCTGTTAACCGCCATAGTTATTCCTGCAAATAAAGATGAGCATGACGCGGAGGTTGCACGGGTGCGCGAAGAAATAGCTCGGGCCAAGGAGGCCTTGGCAGCTGAGGACACCAGATTAGCCACAGAACGGGCGGCTTTGGATGCACGGGCACAACGGCTACAGTCAGAGGCCTTCCAGCTCACGATGAGCCTGAACGCATCTAATGAGGTGATGAGGAGGAGTCATCAGAAAACCCAGTCCCGTTTACCTCCGGTTTATGATCCTCGGAATCTTTTTGCTACACCCGGAGCCAGCCTAAGTAACCCGCCAGATGCAAATCAGTTTGTGACAGCCAGAACAGGAGGACCGACTTAGCCTCCGGAGATGGCACCTCCTCATGGGAACATGGCACCGCCTCGTTACGTGCCGATACTGCCGGGTCACTTTTCCAACCCCATGGAGAACTTAATCGCAGCATCAGCACGTTTGGTGGCTCTCCCTGTGGACGGTGATGATCCGACAGCGATGGAGACCCGGAGGATCCGAGAACTTGTCCAGACGGCCCTGGATCAGCAAGAGACTTATTCTTATAGCCGGGACAGGATTCATTCAACTCCTCCACCTTGGTTAGCACCGCCTTGTCAAAACTGGAGTCAAAGTTACAGCAGGCACATGGAGTCAGAAGCTTTGTCAAGCGCCCAGCGCCGTAACCAGCCCGGTGTCTATAACCCGGTAAAAGACCGAATACGTCAGGAGAACGAGCGGGCGGCTCAGCTAGCGGCTCAACAGACGGCTCATCAAGATTTCCCAGAGTATCCGATGACTTCCGTTGAGACGGGAGTGGCTACTAGAACCGGCGGTGTTCCTTGTTTGGTGTCGACTCTGCGAAATGTACGCCTACCCAAGGACTTCAAGGGACCGCGAAAGGTGCCGAATTACACGGCCGACTTACAGCCCGGAGCGTGGATCAAAAGTTATGAGATGGCCATGGAGCTGTTGGAGGTCAGCGACACAACAATGGCTAAGTACTTCACCATGATGTTAGATGGAATGGCCCGGTCTTGGTTAAAGGGCTTGCCACCCAATTCCATTGGTTCATGGGTAGAGCTAAAGGCCCGTTTCATCCAGAACTTCAAGGACACTTGCAAGCAATCTATGTCGATTGTGGACTTGACAAATTTTAAGCAGGAGGAGGGTGAATCCATGACTCATTGGGTACGCCGGGTCAAGGAGATAATACATTCGTCTGACAAGATGGATGCCGGCTCTGCAGTCCTCATGTGGGAGAAGAACTGCCGCTTTGAGCCGCTGAGACAGAAACTGGGGCGCCCTAAGCGTGATTGCGACGATATGGGTACGTTGATGGCAGCTTTGGTCAAATACGCCAATTCTGATAGTACCAAGGATCCCGCGTCTGATGATGAAGAAACGGGGAAGGGAAAGAAGAACGACAATGGAAAGGGTCAGCAGCATAACCCGATGAATCAAGGAGGCAATAAGTGTAAGGCGGAAGGTAACCCGGAGTTTGTGGCCAATGCCAATGCGCAGGGTAATAATCAGAGACGTAAGGGAAAACCGCCCCCTAGATCTGGCGGGTCGGGCCCATCTCTTGAGCAGCTACTCAATGAGCCTTGCCTGAGACACGGCACCCGGGAACGACCCGCCACCCACTTATGGAAAGATTGCGCGATCATGAAGGCTTTCAAGAATTCCAACACGTTTGATGGCAATCATGGGTCGGGCGGCGGCTCAGGAGCCGGCGACTTTCATGGCCCGGGTGGCGGTTCAAGTTCCGGCTTTCAGGGACATCAAGGCGGTTATAATCAACAGCAGTCTGGTCAAGAGGAGCAACAGCAGCAGCAGTCGGGTTATCAAAGCCATCCGAAGCAGCTGAATAGTGGGCAGTATCACGTGTTCACCACCAGCTTGTGCAAACATGACCAGAAGGTTCATAAGAGGGTCGTGAATTCTGTTGAGCCGGCGGTTCCCCGTTATTTGAGGTGGTCAGAATAGCCCGTTGTATGGAGCAGGGCAGATCACCCCCTCCGGGTTGATACTCCGGGTCAGTTAGCCTTGGTGGTAGCACCTCAGGTTGGTGGATATAAATTCACTAAGGTACTCATGGACGGGGGTAGCAGCATCAATATCCTCTATTATGAGACCTTTCGACGCATGGGGTTAACTGATAAGAATTTGAAGACGTCCAACACTATTTTTCATGGAGTGGTTCCTGGTAAGTTAGCTTACCCAGTTGGCAAGATTGAACTGGAAGTGGCCTTTGGAAATGAGTATGATTCCAGGGCTGAGAAATTAACGTTTGAGGTGGTCAAAATCAGGAGTCCATATCATGCTCTGTTTGGGCAGCCGGCTTATGCCAAGTTCATGGCACGGCCGTGTTATGTTTATCTGCAGCTTAAGAAGCCGGGTCACAAGGGCACCATCACCGTGCATGGAAGTTGAAAGGTAGCCCTGGAATGTGAGGAGGGCGACGCGGCTTATGCTGAGTCTGTTTGTGCAGCAAAGGAACTGAAGTTTTATCAAGACAACGTTGACCCAGCGGATATGACCTCTCTAAAGAAGCCAACCACCGAGCATGACCCGGCGATGAAGTTTAAGTCGGCTGCTGAAACCAAGCTTGTTGATTTCAATCCAGGTGATTCATCTAAGCAGTTCAGTATCAGTACCAATTTGGATCCTAAATAGGAAATCACGCTCATCGAGTTCATCCGTGAGAACCGGGACATCTTCGCATGGAAACCTTCTGACATGCCGGATGTACCGAGAGAACTCGCTGAGCACACTCTCAATATTGATCTGAAGTATAAGCCGGTCAGGCAGTTTCTTCAACGGTTCAATGAAGAGAGACGGAAAGCTATTGGAGAGGAAGTCGCCCGGCTCTTAGCGGCTGGGTTTATTGTTGAAGTTTTTCACCCGGAGTGGTTGGCTAACCCAATGCTTGTGCTCAAGAAGAATGGCACCTGGCGGATGTGTGTGGATTACACGGACTTAAATAAGGCTTGTCCGGCTGATCCCTTTGCTCTCACCCGTATTGATCAAATCATTGATGCTACGGCGGGTTGCGAGCGTTTGAGTTTTTTGGATGCTTACTCTGGTTAGCATCAGATCAAAATGGCAGTTAAGGACCAGGAGAAGACGGCTTTCATCACTCCGTTTGGAGCCTTCTGTTATGTATCTATGCCATTTGGGCTCAAGAGTGCTTAGGCGACTTATTAGCAATGTGTACAGAACTGTCTCCACGATCAAATCGGGCACAATGTTCATGCTTATGTGAATGACATTGTGGTGAAGTCCAGAGAGAAGGAAACCTTGATATCTGACTTGAAAGAGACCTTTAATAATCTCCGGATTTATAAGATGATGCTTAACCCGGCCAAGTGTGTATTTGGTGTACCTGCAGGCAAGCTCTTGGGTTTTCTTGTCTCAACCAGAGACATTGAAGCCAATCCAGAGAAGATCAAGGCAATTACCTCTCTGGCTAAACCGGCGTGCATCAATGATGTTCAGCGACTGGCAGGTCATGTTGCTGCTTTAAGCCGGTTCATAAGCCGGTTAGGTGAGAAGGCCCTACCGCTGTATCAAATGATGAAGAAAACGGACACTTTTGTCTGGAGTAATGCTGCTGATACTGCCTTTGAAGATTTAAAGAGACAGTTGTCTGAGCCACCTGTCCTTGCGGCTCCCGTTGATAAAGAGCTGTTGCTGTTATATGTGGCTGCTAATTCACGAGCCGTCAGTATTGCTATCGTGGTGGAGCGTAAGGAGGCTGGAAAGGAGCATCCGGTTCAACGGCCGGTTTACTACATCAGTGAGGTGCTCATTGAGTCTAAACAAGGTTATCCACATTGGCAGAAACTTGTCTATGGAGTGTTTATGGCAAGACGGAAGCTGAAGTAGTACTTCCAAAGTCATCCTATAACTGTGGTAAGTTCTGCCCCCTTGGGAGACATCATCCAGAATAGGGAAGCCATAGGACGAGTCGCCAAGTGGGCTATTGAGCTTGGGCCTCATGGTTTGAAGTATATGCCATGTACTGCTATTAAATCTCAAGCCTTGGTGGACTTTATCAATGATTGGACAGAGTTGCAGGCACCTGAGGAGAAGCCAGATAACACATATTGGACTATTCACTTTGATGGATCCAGGCAGTTAGAAGGCTCGGGGGCTGGAGTTGTTTTAACTTCCCCTCGAGGTGAAAAATTTTGTTATGTGCTCCGGCTTATGTTTCCTTGTACTAACAATGCAGCTGAGTACGAGGCCTTACTCCATGGTCTCCGGATCGCAAAAGAGATGAATTTGAGCCGGATAAGGTGCTTGGGTGATTCAGATCTCGTGGCCCAACAGGTGTCAGGCAAGTGGGACTCCAAGGATCCCCTTATGGCGGCTTACTGTCGTGAAGTAGATGTTGTGCACTACTGGAATATGGCAGTTTGCCATCTGCCATGGCAGATGGCAAAGGCATGGTCGGCGGATGGCAAAGGCTTTGCCATCTGCCAGCAGATGGCAAACTAGTCATCCGAAACCCTGCCGGTAAAGGCTTCTTTGCCGTCTGCTGGCTGATGGCAAAGAGCCTGTGGCTTTGCCATCTGCTGGCAGATGGCAAAGCCTCTTAATGGGGTTAGCCCCGTTAGAAGGCTAACAGCATACTTTGCCATCTGCCAGCAGATGGCAAAGGCTGCAGGCTGTTTGCCGTCTGCCAGCTGATGGCAAAGAGCCCAAATAGGCCAGCCCAAACATGACATGTGGCCTCTTTGCCATCTGCCAGCTGATGGCAAAGCTCTTTGCCATCTGCCAGCAGATGGCGAAGTGACTATATTGCCCCATTTAATTTTGATTTTTCTTATATCAATTCATTTTCACAGAAATCAAACACAAATATATTTATATGACCAATATAGCATATTCAACACATATTACCAATAGTCATGAACATATATGTATCCAACCATGTTACCAATAGTAGCAAGTTTCATCCGTACATATACATAGTTTCATCAATATTACACAGTTTCATCCATAGGTAGCAAGTTTCACAAGGTCAAAACAAAAACTAAATACAAGAAAACATACTTCTTGGACCCTGAAAACAACGGGCAGCGCTTCCACTTGAAATCAACACCATGGCTCACAGGCAGAATACTGGCAGCAATAATCAAATAAACTATACAAGGAGTTGTTTCGATTCCACAACAAGGATCAAAACATGCACATCCATGTCTTATGTTGCAACTGAACAACACATACTACAGCCATCAAAACCAGCAGATTGACAGGTTAGAGTCAATCCCACCATCTCATTTACTCCTCCCTTCCCTTGAGAAAAACAAAATTCTTTACAAATAAAATAGCCAGCACATGGAATATATTTGCTGTGCTCTAAGCATCTCAACTCAGCGTCAGTAGTGATGGCACAACACACATACCTTGGTTTTTACGTGCTCTTTCTACTTGACATCCTTGTTATACTTGTCTTTGTGGAAGTCCATGATCTTGCAAGCAGGATGGTCCTATTTCCGATGGACCTGCATGGGCGGTGACAAGATAACCATGAGAAATGGAAATGCTGACAGTCGCGCACAAACAATTGAAGAAGAATCTCAAGAAAATGCTAAAACTTGGGCTCAAACAATTGAAGAAGGAAATGCAGCACTACCTCAACCAGGTGCAAGCCCATCCTGGATACAACTTTATGCCCTCGGTACAACATTATGACCTGCAAAGTTGAAACATGATATGTGAAAGCCTATGATCTTGCAAATCAACAATATAACATGTTTGTTAACGCACAACAAGGAAGCTTCAGTTCAAAATTATATGATGTTGCACACTTTCAAACGTGGCTCTGTTCTAAGCATTCCAACTCAGCTTTAGTTGTGGTGTGATGACAAATTTACCCAAGCAGGATGATTTTATCACATACCTTGTTCTTTTAGGCGATCTTTCTCCATGGCATCCTTGGTATACTTGTCTTTGTGAAAGCCTATGATCTTGGAAACAGGAGGGCCTGATTTCCCAAGGACCTGCACATGCAGCAACGAGAAAACCATGAAAAACAGAAATTCCGACAGTTGCGCACAAGCAATTGAAGAAGAATCTCAAGAAAATGGTAACACTTGGGCACAAACAATTGAAGAAGAAGGAAATGCAGTGGTACCTCAACTGGGTTCAATCCCATCCTGGGAGCCATCCGAAGAGCATCCTGGGCACTACATCATGCCCTGCAAAAAATAAGAAGCATGCCATGTTCAGCATCTGAATGTTGAACCGAGCAGGCTCAGGTTTGTGCAATCCCGTGTCAAACTCCCTAGTAGATGCATTGATAGTTGTACATTTGATATATGGTTAATTTAAAGCGATCGCCATCACCAAAAAAACAAATATTTTAGGCGAGTTAAACAGTGCAAATCACAGTGGACACATGAATCGTGCAGATGTGATCCTACCACTTCACTTGTCCAAACTTAAGATGATGACTACACACAAACACATACACGCACACGCATATGCTTGGTCGTTGCCAAGTAACCAAGCAAGTTCAGGTTTCATTTTTTTTCTTGATAAATCTCCTCCTAAAAGAAAACAGCATCTTCTTATTACTAATTGGAGGCACCTTTTAAGTACTCTAATTAATCCACATCATCAAAATTAATTACACCGTTGGATTTTGAAATTTACGTACAGGATAGAATGAAAACTTGCGTAACACAAATGATCCTGTCCCATTGAAAAACGATCTGACACGACCCACGTTAGTGAAACAAACAAAAAAAAATCCTCCAGCCGTTCCCTCGAAATAAAAAAGTAAAGCGTCCAGATCAAAAAAAGAAAGAAAAAGGAAAGTGCCATCACCTAAAAAACTTCCAACAAAAAAGGAGAAAGAAAACCACAATCCCGTAAAAGGCTCCATCTCAATAAAATACTCTGCCGGTTAAAATATTCATGGAGTCCTCTACATGGACGCTACCTCCTCCTCCTTAAATTGTGCTCTCCTACCTATGTTCGCTGGCGGTGATTATTTGCTCCGTCATATGGAGTCCGCTCGGCAACCATGCAATCTCTTTTTCAACTACAGCAACCCATCAGGTATATCAACCTCAACATATGAATTTCAATTTCCAAGTACAGTAATCAATCATGTATACGTACATGATTTTATCTCATGATACTGATTTAGCAGGTACTACCCAATCAAGCAATCTACGCATATATACTCTATTACACGATCTACACATGATATGTTGATTTAGCATGTACAATCCACTCAAAAAATGCATATCCGGATATCCTGATCGTATTCCACTTTGACCTTTCAGTCGTATTTCAGTTATATATGTCAAGTACAGATGTGGAAGCCGTCGAGACCGGCGGCAAGATGGCACCGGTGCTGTGCGGCAAGAAAGACTTGGATCGAGTCAAGACTCAATACTAATGGATATACTCAACAAGATGACCAACCTAGGAAATCAGATTAGAAGAAGATTAGGTGGTATTTTCTATTTATTTATTTTTGATCCTTTTTGAGGAATCAAACTAAAGTTTTGACTTCTTGGGTTGGCCCTATTAGGCCACTTAAATTGTGATTCAGTTTTCATTGGTGAGTTTTGTTGGTGCAGATAGCACAGGGGCAGCCGGTCAATGTCCCGGGAAAGAGTAGTACATCAGATCATGTTTCCCATAAAGGGTGTACAAGCAAACAACATTTGATGGGTGTCGTACACAAAAACAAAATCAGCAGGCAACATTTTAAATGTGTCCATGATATCGAATATAGCAATGACATCCATGTAACCTAAGAAAATCCAGATCTACATCCTGCATGTCCACAAGTTTTTTTTTTGACAAGTTTGAATACAGTCCACATTTGTACTTCTATGCTTACTACTCTTTTGCAAGGGAGCATGCCGTTCTTCTGCAAGGGAAAGCCTATCTGCTTTCACTAACTAATTGGTCAGCATGTGGATGCACATGTAATGCCCGACAAAGATAAAACACTCAGGATGAAGCGACCCATTTTCAGGAAGCAATACCGTGTAACAACCAGCTCTAATAGCTCCTGTTGTATGCCGCCGTGCGCTAGCTTGATCCGATGTCACAAGCTCCATGTGGTTTATACATTCTGTCATAAACAATGACTATGATAGCAAAGCAACCGTCAGTGAAAATGATATTAAGATGTATGGACCTAGATGATGCCCTATTTGTCGCCTTATATCTGATGCGAATTGTAGTTACAATAATTTTGCTAGCCAGCTCATAGATGTTGAAGAAAAATCTTTGCAGTAAGGAAACTTCAAACCATACTTCCATGGCATGACAAATGAGAGCACTCATTTCTTGAACATTTGCACGTTTAAGAACTGCCCCATATATATTGGAAATGGTGGCGTATGAATGAGCCACTTAGGTTCTCCTAGTCATTTAAATCTATATCAACTATCAGAACAGCTTGAGCCATCCTGGAAAGTGTCGGTATCCATGTTCTTAAGTACCAACTAATCGTACGAATCAATGTTACATACCTCTAAAAGAAAATGAACAAATTGTATATTGGCTTTTAATCCCCAGGTGCAAGAACACATGACCGCTCCAGCTCAAAGTCCAGTTCCCCATTCGTCTCTGGAACTCACTGCTAGAAAAAGGCACACAAAACTGTAAGCATAAATAGAATTTCTCAGCTCTATCCAATGCCAATAAAATGCTTCAGGACGTTTGCATGAACTGCATACAACTAAACAACACAAAATAGGGCATCTACATCCGATGGAGGGAACCAAATAAATTACCTCCAGATAATTTTTCAAGGCAGATGTCGTGACCATGAAGAAGTGGACTCCCAGGGTGAGGTCGTTGGCCTGATGCTATTCAGTCCTCATATGTCACAAAAATAAATATTTAGCAACAACAGTAAGGAAAGGGAAGCACCCTTCTGCTAGAGCACTGCTTAGAAGAATCTGAACAAATATCTATATTGCAAAATTAATATAAACATACTGGAAACGGCCACCAATCAACTTTCTTCCTGAAAATCAGAACAGAGAGGAACATAGTGGAGATATAACGGGACATACACATGAAGGGCGTGGCATATCTGCTTGGAGGTTCACGACGATGGCCGGATGAACTCGTAGTGGTTAAGATTTGGCGACGGAGGATGTTGACAAGTCGAGGTGCCGGTTGTAGGAGTCGAAGTCGAAGCGCCGACCGGTGTCAGAGGAACGATGCCACTATGGTTGGCTGGCCAGAGGAGGCGAGTGGAGAGGTCGGGACGGCGAGTGTCCGAGGACGGCGACGGCGAGTGGAGAGGTCGCCGCGGGGGACCGCACGCACGCTCCCTCCCCGACGGACGGCGACGGCGAGTGGAGAGGTCGCCGCGGGGGACCGCACGCACGCTAGGGAACGGGGGGCCTCTGCGGGCGGCGGG
>NC_041381.1:110967957-110980267 GCF_002162155.2 Triticum dicoccoides | reverse complement strand
GCGGGCGGCGGGGTGGTGGGGTGGTGGGCGGCGGCGGGGTGGTGGGGTGGTGGGGCGGCAGCGGGGCGGCGGGGTGGTGGGGCGGCGGCTGGTGAGATGCGTGCAGATGCGTGGGAGAGGAGGGGAGAGAGGGAGAGGAGGGGAGAGAGGGAAGGGATAACCCCACAGTTTTTTATCTGGAAAAAAATAACCCCATCTCTTTGCCATCTGCCAGCAGATGGCAAAGAATCTTTGCCGTCTGCTGGCAGATGGCAAAGAGGTGGGGCTGGTACACCGTTACACTCTTGACGTCCACATGATTTGCCAACCTCTTTGCCATCTGCTGGCACATGGCAAAGATTATTTGTCATCTGTTGGCAGATGGCAAAGAATTGGCTGATGGCAACCATGTTCTTTGCCGTCTGTAAGTTCTTTGCCATCTGTTTTTATAAGCAGATGGCAAAGACGTTCTTTGCCATCAGCTGGCAGATGGCAAAGAGCTGGCTGATGGCAAATTCCCAGCTTCCAGTAGTGGTGGCTGGGCACTTCAAAGGTTATCAAGTGGAGCACATTGATCGAAGGAAGAATGAGGCGACTGATGCTTTAAGCCGGTTGGGATCTCAGTGTAAGTCGGTGCCACCTAACACCTTTCTCGATGTTTTGCATAATCCTTCTGTCAAGGTACCTACAGAGGAAGAACTAGCAGTGCCAGACCCAGAGGCACAACTGGTGGCAGCTCTTCACGTCATCCCAGATTGGACAGTGCCATATTTGGCCTATATGACCCGGGGAGAGTTGCCTGAGGATGAGACCTTGGCGAGACAATTCATCAGGCGGTCCAAATCTATGATGATTGTTCATGGCGAGTTACATCACCGTAGTGTCACTGGGGCATTTCAACGTTGAGTGTCGCCTGTGGAGGGTCAGGAGATAATTCGTGAAATCCATGAAGGAGATTGTGGTCATCGTGCCGGTTCAAAATCTCTTGTGGCCAAGGCTTTCCGTCATGGTTTCTATTGGTTGACGGCTCATGCTGATGCGGAGGATCTAGTCAGCAAATGTGAGGGATGTCAAAAATTCTCATGACGAGCTCATGTGCCGGCTCAAGAGTTGAGGATGATTCCAATTACTTGGCCGTTCGCAGTCTGGGGGCTTGACATGGTTGGACCTTTCAAGCGGTCTAAGGATAAAAAGACACACCTCCTAGTGGCAGTGGATAAGTTTACAAAGTGGGTTGAGGCAGAGCTGGTCAGTAAGTGTGATGCAGCCACGGCGGTTCAATTCATGAAAAGGTGATATTTCGTTTTGGTTTCCCACACAGCATCATAATTGATAATGGCACTAATCTTTCCAAGGGTGCCATGGAAGAGTTCTGTCAACGAGAACATATCCGGCTTGATGTTTTGGCTGTTGCTCATGCTCAATCCAATGGTCAATCAGAAAGAGCTAATCAGGAGATCCTGAAGGGCATCAAACCCCGGCTCTTGGTCCCCTTACAGCGGACTCCGGGTTGTTGGGTGGAGGGGTTACCTTCTGTACTGTGGAGCATTAACACTACGCCTAAAAGATCAACAGGTTACACACCTTTCTTCATGGTATACGGAGCAGAGGCAGTCCTGCCAAGTGACATCCGGCACGACTCACCCCGCGTGGCGGCTTATGTTGAGGCTGATATGAAAAAGCTCGTCACGATGCACTTGACTTGTTGGATGAGGAGCGAGACTTGGCAATAGTCCGCTCGGCGATTTACCAGCAAGACCTGTGCCGCTATCACAGCCGCCGGGTTAGAAGCAGAACCTTTCAGGAAGGCGACTTAGTGCTTCGGCTCATCCAGGATCAGTCTGACAAGCACAAGCTGTCCCCACCTTGGGAAGGACCCTTTGTGGTCAGCAAGAATCTGAACAACGGGTCATACTACCTCATCGATGTTCGAGAGCACAAATACTCACGTAAGTCGGAGGAGGAGACCCGCCGGCCATGGAATTCGCTCATCTCAGGCCTTACTATACTTGAGCCACCGGCTCTCAAGATGTATATATTTTGACGATGTATATATTATATAAAGCAATAAAGTAGGACCTCTGTCCTTTTTACCCTCAAAGGTTTATATGTCTTCTTTATCAGGTGGTGGAAACAACCAACAAGGAGCGAATCATATCTGAATCCAGTTTCCCTTTGGTCCGGCTTATGATCATATAATCTAGCCATGAGCACTTGGGGGCTTCCTGTTCAAACATAGGTCGTATTCGAACCAAAGAGAACATAGTTGTTGATACTCACTTGATCGGCATACTACCAAACCCACTTGGGGGCTTCTTGATCATATTTGAATCATAGCTTAACCCCTTTGGGTCTGACATGGACCGTATTCGAATCAGCGTCATTAAACAACTCTTATGGTCACTTGGGGGCTTCTTGTTCAAACATAGGTCGTATTCAAACCAAAGAGAACATAGCTGTCGATACTCACTTGATCGGCATACTGCCAAACCCACTTGGGGGCTTCTTGATCATATTTGAATCATAACTTAACCCCTTTGGGTCTGACGTGGATCGTATTCGAATCAGCGTCATTAAAACAACTCTTATGGTCACTTGGGGGCTTCCTATTCAAACATAGGTCGTATTCGAACCAAAGAGAACATAGCTGTCGATACCCACTTGATCGGCATCGCCAAAGCCACTGGGGGCTATATGATCGTATCTGAATCTTAGCTTAACCCCTTTGGAATGGTTAACTGATTGTATTCGAATCAGAAGCCTTGGAATATTGTTTATTATTCATCATATTTCATAAGCATAATTATTTGACTATCTTGAGACCTTCTTGAAAGCACTATGAGATGGTTTTTGTTCTTCCGGCTTAATATTGATCACCCCAGGTTGTTAAGTGCCAGGTGAACATTACATGTTCCAACTTTCAGGAGTTAAATTTACCCGCATGGTGTAGGTCATATAAGCAGGCGAGATTACCAAAAGGATCGCGGGTATGCTATTGTAATTATGTTTAAACAAATATTATCATCAACCGGCCTTTATATGATGTTTTGGTTCGCACTCTGGGTTATCAATACCTTATGTGACCCCCGATGTGATAAACCGCCAAGGAATTTTGCTTGTTTTATATGCAGGATAAGGCAAGCAAATTTAACATCAAGGAAATAAATGATCAACATAAGATGGAAGTATATAGCGATGGCGGCTTACGAAAGTATTAAGGGCCATAAACATGTGCGAAGGCATGACCAAAATTGAGAGGTTTTTCTACCCTATTACAAGACTCCCTGAGTCTCAATAATGAAGCATTGTTTTTGCAAAGTCATAAACGCCTGGCAGTTCACTCCTTTGGTGGGCTTGAAGATTCCGGGTTATCCTTCTCCGCCTCTCCGTCGGCTGCCCTGTCCTGGAAGGTTGACGAGGCCAAGTCAATGCCACTCATGGCTTCAAACTCAGCTTCATCATCTATTAAACTGGCTGGGTCCACTTCAGGGGCAAAGGTATGCTTACGAGTTGGAGGGATCAGGCTGACTTCATCATAGGGAGGTGTTGGAATTCTCCGGTTCTCACTGTCATAGCCCGGGTGATACTTGGTAAGGTTAGTGTCTCTCCCAATGAGAGTAGCCACGGGGCATATATCTTTGACGCAGGTAGTGAAATCATGTTCATCAAATACGGTCCCATCCTCTTTCAGACTCGGGTATCCAAGAGCGAGGTCGGCCGGGTCCAGTTCTGGAATCCATGCTTTTGCCCGGCTCAACACGGCTATGGCCCCGGCTCTTGAGGACGCCCGCCTTAGATCTTGGACCCGTTGATGTAGTACAGCAAGGCACTTCAGCACGTCTTGCAGGAGGTGGGGAGTGGCATTTGATAAAGCTACAACGGCCAAAGCATGTTGTGACCCAGTGTACAGTTGCTCCACTAGAGTGTAACCCGCTTTGAGTTTGATCAACATGTTCTGCTTGAGGTTTGTGCTCCTGAGGCCTACGTTCATAAACATAAGGTGAGCTGGAGATAACGACTAAAATAGTCATCAAAGGAAGGATTACAATATTTGAGGTTATATACAGTAACTTACCGAAGATGGCTGAGACCATTTGAGATATCTGGCGCTTTAAGCCAGACAGCTCGGCTGTTGCTTCTGCAAGTGATGTTTCTGCTATCTCTACCCGGGTTACTAGTGAGGCCTTCTCATCAGCCCAGATTTTCTTCTCCGCCTCAAAATTCTTCTTCAACTTCTCTTGTTCAGAGATGCTGAATTCAAATTTGGAGTTGGCCTTTTGAATTTCAAGTTCTTGAGCTGTCAGACGGCTCTTCAGGTCAGCAATCTCCGACTCAAATTGACTTATGGTGGCCTGCATTGATGCCGGGTTATAGTCAGAATCATGGTAAGATAACATTAAGTCCCAAGCACTTTGCAAGCAAAGATACTTGACACTTGGGGGCTAATGTATGCTGAAGAATTTTAACTTACAATGCCGGTTCATGCAAATTAAGTCCCAAGAACTTTGCAAGCAAAGATACTTGACACTTGGGGGCTAATGTGTATCGCAAGTTCAAGGTATCATGTTACAACCGGGTTAAATATCTTCTTTCTAAACCGGACAAAGCAGTGCTAAGCAGTTTTCTAAGTCTACAGCATATTTATTCATAAGCAATAAACTTGGGGGCTGATACAGCCACGGCTGCTATGTACTTGATTGAGATAGCCAAAGACTATATCTCCAATGCTTAAATGAGTATAGTCAGCAATGTCTAGCTTGGCCTTTCGGCATTCCAGAAGCTCCTCCTTAGCAGAGCACTTGGCAAGGATAGTGGGCCGCTCCGGCTCAACAAACTGAGTCTTCAAAATCTCAACTTCTGGATCAATTGTCTTGATCGGGCTAGGAGCTTCCGGGTTATCAGAGCTGTTGAGAGTATCTTCGGCGGGTGGATCAGAGGTGGGTGCTGGAATGTCATAGGCTGGTTCAGGCGGCGGCTGATGGGTAGAGCTGTCAGGAGCAGCCGTACCAAGCTCCGGTTCAGTCGCGACCGGGTCTTGAGACGGCTTACTCTTTTTTGCCCTCTTACTGGGCTTCACTTGCACGATGTGGACAAAGGCAGAAGGATGAGTACAAAAACATGGGTAAGTTAAAGCATATGGTAAACAAAATTACATTACCCGGGGGCAGTTTTGAAAGCCAGCATGTTAGATTGCATAGACTCGCTGGAGGAAGGAGAGGTATCCTGATAATTGGAGTCAGATGAATTGAGAGGTTGATGAATTAAACCCTCCAAAGGTAAAACAGAACGTAAATATGAGATTACCTCAGTCCGACACTTCCTGGTTACGTCAGGTAAGCCGGAGGAGAGCTCTATATCCTTGCTGGTCTGGGTCTGCCTCCGGCTTTCAAGTTGTTGTTGCTTCAAAAGAAATTGAGGATCTTGGTAAGCCAAAGGATGTGAAAATCTTACTTTCCAGGTTACTCTTCAATTTTTCTGACGCGGCGGGGGCTCGGAGTCGGAGGAGATTATAGTTACCTCTTCCTCGACGGCTTGGCTGTTCCCCGTGTCTTCCTGAAAAGATTTAATGTCAGTAAGGTGATGATAAAGAGTCAAGGGAGTTGAAAGTTACCTCTTCTTCATCATCATCAGTATCATCAAGTTTAAACATATCTAAAGCGCTTGGCTTCCTCTTCTTTGAAGTTCCAGTCTTGGCGGTTTTCCTTTCGGCTCTTTTTGCCGCTCTGGCTTGTTTGGCCGCCTCATGGTCATACTTGACCTTCCAGAAGTTGTCATCAGCTTGTGAAAAAAGATAAGGGGTTATGAGTAAAAGCAAGCTGTAATATAGTAAATAGTATTCATTAAGGTTGATGACTCACTGCGGGGGTCGGGTTCTTCTTGCAGAAAGGAAGCCGAAGGCATTACTAGTCATTGTGCCCTCTTTCAACAATGTTTGGGTCGTAGCCTCCACCACATCATCTGGTAAGTCGTCAGGATTATGACGTAGTGGGTCATTCTTCTCGCCTGAGTAAGTGCACATTAAGCCGGGGCGGTGGCTTAACGGAAGCACTCGCCAAGTGACCCAGACTCGGACCAGGTCGATGCCGTCTAAGCCATTTCCCAAAAGAGCTTTGATTTTTCTAATGGTGGGAGTGAGTGGCAGACGTTCAACAGTAGTCAGTTTATCCGGCAGCGGGTGGTTGGATTCAAGGCGCAAGGCGCGGAAGCCGGGCAGAGGATTTTCCTCAGCCGGAGAAGTGTCATGGCAGTAGAACCACTGATTCCAATCCTTTGGATGACTCGGCAGTTTAGCATAAGGAAAAAGGCAGTCTCTCCGCCGCTGAATCGAGATGCCACCAAGTTCAAGACTGGGCTCGTTGGCACGTTCATTCTGTCGGTTTAAATAGAATAACTCTCTGAACAAAAGTAGATTGGGCTCTTCTCCCAGGTACACTTCACAGAAAACTTGGAAGTTGCAGATATTTGACACGGAGTTGGGTCTAATGTCTTGAGGTCTGAGGTCAAAGAAATGCAAAACATCCCTAAAGAATTTTGAACCGGGTGGAGCAAATCCCCGGTTCATATGATCCGTAAAAACTATCACCTCCCCTTCTTTGGGCTGAGGTTTCTCCTCGGACGGGTCAGGGGCATGATAAAACATGACCTCCTTCTTGGGCAGGTGGCTAGACTTCACAAATTCAGACAATTTTCTTTCTGTGACAGTGGATTGGACCCAATTACAGGTCACAGGAGCCTTGGTTGCCTTAGGTGCCATGACATAAGTGGAAGCCTATGACAAAATAAGAAGCTCCTGTTCAATTTTATCCCGGAAGGAAAGTATTTTTAAGTCTATTCAAAATGGCAGCTTAAGACGGGGCCTAATGACATATGGCTAATTATATCTGGTTATCTAAGCCGCTATGGGAATCAGTAACAGTTAAGTTAGTTTAAGCCGCTAGGAGCTGGCAAGGCTGTCAATTAAATTGTTTATTTTAAGCCGGTAATGAGAGCCGCTAGAGTTAAATGAGCCTAACAGAAACAGATTTTTCCTAGGTGTCGCACAAACAAGTTTCGCAACTAGCAGAGATTAATTTGTATCAAACAGGTGTGCAGAAAAGGAAATATTTCTAAACCTAGAAACCAGTGCAGATGAGTTCATAAACTTCAAGGAGGCCTATCTGCAAGCGAAAAGGGATCTATTTGCATTCGAAATGAGTGTGAAATAGCTACCGCAGCAGTTTTATACTGTCTTAAGATCACAAAGAGGCGTCGGAGATGGAATCTATCAACGGTTCATAACGGACGGCGACGAACACCAATGAACTCGAAAATCTTAATGCAGATCTGAGGAACAGGGAAGAAGAAACTTACAGATGCAGAGTTGCTGCGGAGGTCTGTCGCGTTTTTCTGGTCAAGTCAGGTTGATGCAGCGGCCTGAGTTGGTGAAGATGAGGAGATCTGCAGCGGCGGTGGAGGCGAAGCTCTAAGCAACAGAGAGATACCAAGAGGAAGAAGATGAACAAAGGGGGAGAATGGAAGACCTAGGTCGTGCCTATTTATAAGGGAAGACCGACTGAGATGGCGCGAGAAACGAGAAGACTAAACATCATTATCCAACGGCCCCGACGCCTCGGTTTTCGGAACGGTCAGTAAAAGCAAAGATCCGTTGGAGGATATGGTGGAGTAAAATATGAATTTAAGTAAAGATGATGTCATGGCGGGTTAACATGGATCCAGAAGACGACGTCAGGGCGGGTTAAACCCTTTTGCCCAGATAGAAGACCGAAGGCTTATTTCTTAAGGTATTTCAAGATTGACAAGAACCGTTTCAAATCAATCTGGGGCCTAATGTTGGGGATATAACTATTTGTGTAAGCCGCCCAGGAGGGGCCGAGTTACCCAAAAGAAGAACCATCAGAAAGAAGCCCCAGACCAAGCATGAAGATGGCAGTTCAATAAAGGGTCTAAAGCCCATAGGCGGCTTAAGGCCCATAGTAGTAAACCGCCATGATGACATGACTTGTAACATAAGGTAGAATTAACTAGTCACCGAACCGGACACTGTCTATGAGCCGGCCGGGACTCTGCAGGCTGCAGGGCGTCGACCCGTGTATATAAGGGGATGACCCGCTGGCGGCTTAGTGTAAGAAACAACTCATCAAGAATCGGGCATAGAGTATCTCGCTCCCTGGTTATCGAAACATCAAGCAATACCAACCCAACTAGATGTAGGTCTTACCTTCACCGTAGGGGGCCGAACTAGTATAAACCTCTCGTGTCTCTTGTCCTGATTAACCCCTTCAAGCTTCCTAGTTGCGATGGCTCCACGATTAAGTCCTTTCACTAGGACATCTGACGTGAAAATTCCATGACAGGTATGCTGACACACACACAGTACTCGAGGATTTATAACAGAGGTAAATCAAATGTATAAAATAACATAAATACTTTTACCTCAATCCAAATAGCAGAAGTAACAAAGGTTGTGGATTCCCATCAACACCAACGGCGAAGTTGAGTGTAGAAATCGTAACCCTAACGTATCACTTACTCGTTGTAAGGTTTCTGCAACATGAGACATTGCATCCACAGAGGGTCGGTACATTGAATGTACTGGCAAATTCACACCATAGGATAAATGATGAATAATTGCTATCACTACATGCATATTTGGCTGGTGGAAAGCTCTAAGTTTATTTTTGCATAAAGCCAATTTTTCCCTACTGCAAAGGAATAAATTTTATTTAACTATCATGGTGGTTGTTAAACATTGAGAAGATAGACATCCTCTCAATCCCAATTAAGCATCATCATTAAACCCAACAAATTTAAATTAAAGTAACATGATGAGATTCACATGATAATCCAAGAACTAGATACTCAAGATGTCCATAACTGGGGACACGCTAACCATGATTAGTTTATACACTCTGCAGTGGTTTGCGCACTTTTCCCCACAAGACTCGATCTCCTCCGTTGATTTCTCGCACTACAGGGTGTTTGAGAAGCGGGTGACTGAGACATAGACTTTCAGAAGAGCTAGCACCTTACGATCGGGTAGACAGTACCAACCTACATCCCGTACATCTGCTAGTCTACCAATGTAAGAGTTCACACGACTTAATAAACTATGCTAAATCCAATCACTGCTAACTTCATTGATTATCAAATTATTACAATCTCCTGTATTTCCATTACATGCCTCAACTCAACATCTCAATACAGAAGAGATGTTCTCACTACTACTACTACATTTACATTGCTGTTAACTCAACTATTTAGCACAAGTCTCCTTCTTCTTGGGACAATCCCTGGCAAAGTGCCCTGCTTCATTACAACGAAAACATATCACTTCTGACAATGTCTCGAGGTTTCCTTTTTGGGCAACTGCTGAAGTAGTGCCCAGACTCCTTGCACCTAAAACAGGTGATATGACTCAGGTCCTTCCTAGAATCCAATCTACTCCTCTTCCTGGATTTTCCCGTTCCAATCAGGGCTTCTATTTCCTGTGGGTCATACTTTACTTCCTCTGTCGGGAATTCTACTAGATCTCCATTCAGACAATCTTGGGAGATGTGTCCTTCTTCACCACATGAATAGCATGACTTGGTGCAGGCTTTAATTTTGTTTCCTTTGTGTGTGTCCTCCACCTCTTCCTTCATCACAGGTTCTTCTAAAATTTCCATGAGGGCTCCTTTCATTACTTCTTTCTTTTGCTGGATGGTTCTTTGTACCATGGGGTAAACGTGACACTGGGCAGGGTAGTGGGTAGTTCCTTCACACAAGAAACAAGTAATCTACCTAGTTGGGCATTCTTCAGCTGGGTGACTTCCTTCACAATTAGGGCATCCATCACTGTGTTCCTCATGGGTGTGTCCTATTTCTCCACAAATTTTGCATGCACAAGACTTCTTCATATTCTTTCCATAAGGCTTCAATTTGTGGGACACAAACCGAGACTTTAGCAGAGTCAACTTAAATTCTTTCCAAGTGGTTACTCCTTGCCGTCCATTTATGGTTTGGTACATCCTCCACCAAGTATCAGCACGTCTTTCAAAGCATTGAAGAGCATGCTGGGCCATATCCTTTCCGGCTATAGGGTTATTCTTCATGTGATCCTCCATGTTCTGAATCCATCCTTTCGTCTCCAATTGACTCATCGGTCCAGAAAATATGAGCTCATCTCCATTCATCCTCTATTGGGTCAAGGGGTTTTTGGGTGAGATAAGAGAGATAGAGAGGGATGCACACAATGCAAACAATAGTTTTGAAAAGGGCATTTTTATTTTGTGGCTGTTGGGAAAAACATCAAACAAAAGACAGCTCACAATCTTCGCATCTAACGTAGGTATAACGGGGTTTGGTCTTCTAATGGTCAATAAATCTTCATCGTCACCAAACTCTTCAAGTCTTGTTCTTGTCCCCAATGGCTTCTTCTAATCGTACTTGTCCTTCTCAAGTTTTTTTGCCATATCATCTCTATTGAGGCAGAGTCTCTCATGACGTCCTTTAATATTCTGAAGTTGTGTTCCAAACTTCTAGATTTCAACATCCTTGGCATGAGCCATGGTTCTACTGTCCTTTAGTTCCTGACAAATCTCCGGTACCTCGAGTTTTAGCTCCTCCGGCTTGGCTACTTTCAGCTTCTGGTTCCTGAGTTCTTCATTGAATGCTTTCTCGTCAATTACGGCTTCCTGCAGATCCACCCTAAACTTCTTGATGTAAAACTCCAGATCCTGGTGATACACCAACTGTTAAAACTTCATCTTTTGTTGATAGAGGCTCCATCAGCCTTCTACCAAAGAAATGCAGGATTAACTCAGCACGGTGACAATAGCATAAGCGGGCGATGACATTAGGGATAACCGTGTCTATGTCCATGTTACTGCCATGAGCTTTTATTCCATAATTGATATCTCCTACCTTAGGGTTTTCCTGACAAAACTTTGAGTTCTAATGCTCCATGTTCCGGTCTTTCTCCGATACACCTTGATCTCGGGTATTGGCAGCTTCCTTAGTTTGCCAAGTTCCATAAGGGGTGCCTTCCTAGGTCATAGAAATCTGGAAATTATTCAAAGTCCTCAAATTCTCCTAGTCTTCGGAGTCTTCACCGTTGTAGTTTCCATTATTATAAAGCATGGTAAAATCCTCTTCATTCCAAAGTGGTCTTAGTTGTCCGATATCTTGTCCTTCTCGGAGTGGTCTCATCAGTCGAATATCCGTAGTCAAAAGGGGAAATGGTATAGTCTCACTAAAAGGGAAATATTTGAATAAGCTTAGAAGAGAAGAGAAGTAAAAGATCTTTTTGAAAAGAAAGTTGTAGAGAAAAATCTTTTCCTATGGGCTTGCCAGTTTCTAGGGTCACGTCCTACAGTCAACATATGCTCTGATACCATCTTGTAGCGACCTGACCCTAATGGATCAAGTCTGTGTGCTTAAGTGTCATCGCTAGATCGGTATGCTGACACACACAGTACTCGAGGATTTATAACAGAGGTAAATCACATAAATAAAATATGTCACGACCGGTTTTTCCAATAAAAATATTTATTGAGAAAACCAATCTTTAAATCCCAGTATAGGAAAAGTCGTCCTTTCTGGTAGACAAAAGCTTGATAAGCAGAGAACAAGTAGCATCAAATATATTACAGGGTTGAGCTGATATTGCTCAACAATTTATTACAGACTCGCCAATATTGTACATATGGGCGGATATGACACAGGAGTGAGGTGGCATGCTACTAGCTCGAGGGAAAAGTGGTGGTGGATAACTTGACCTCTACTGGCAGTACATCGAGCGTCGAGGTGAGGCTCGATGAATTTATTCGGGGTCGCGGAAGCAGATAATACAATGATCAAGACAGGATCGCACGGGACTGACTGGGACTCCTCTAGGCGTCGGACTCGCTATCAAACTCGTCATCCAAGAGATCGCCTTCATCAGCATCTGGCCAAATCAACAAGCCAGGTGAGTACTTGAAAGTACTCGCAAGACAGTTCGGACAAAAGATATAATCAATGAATGCATGAATGTGTCATGAATAAAGGATGATGCTCATAACAATGGTAAGAATTGCAGGACTTGATAAATAAAATAAAAAGCTGAAAAACCGATCGGGTGTCTGGAGCGACGCCTCGAAAGGTAAATAAATAAAATGCATGCCGCAGTCGGGCGTCTAAGCGACACCACATAAAGGGCTTAAAATAAATGGCACAATCGGACGTCTGGGCGACATCACATAAAGGGCTTTAAAAGAAATGCCACAGTCGGACGTCTGGGCGACATCACATAAAGGGCTTTAAAAGAAATGCCACAGTCGGACGTCTGGGCGACATCACATAAAGGGTTTTA
>NC_041381.1:110957963-110967728 GCF_002162155.2 Triticum dicoccoides | reverse complement strand
AAAGAAATACCACCGTCGGATGTCTGGGCGACATCACAGACAGGGCTTAAAAGAAATGCCACAGTCGGACGTCTGGGCGACATCACAAAAAGGGCTTTAAAAGAAATACCGCAGTCGGACGTCTGGGCGACATCACAGACAGGGCTTTAAAAGAAATACCACCGTCGGACGTCTGGGCGACATCATAGACAGGGCTTATAACAAAAGTAAATAACAGGTCCGCCACCATCGGACGTCTGAGCGACATCGCAGACAGGGCTTATAATAAAAGTAAATAACAATTAGTCCATCCACAAGAATAATCTTTTAACCAGATTTATCACACATAAATCCCACCGGAGTTTTGTCACTGAGGCTGATACCTGACAAGATAAGATAGTTATAGTACTCGAATAAAGTACAAGATAATCAAAAGGTTGAGACTCTGCAAAGTTTGGAAGAACTGAACACAGCCAACGGATTTCCGCAGTCACGAAGGACTAGTTCCGTTTATGGTTTTTCGGTAGAAACACATTTAACTAGTACACACCCATTTCACCTCACGTTGCCAGGAATCACCATGGCCAACGTCCAAGAAAAACTTTGAGACGGGGAGGCCACAACCTCGAATAGCATGGGATCAAATTTCTTTACGCGCGCTCTAAGGGGTGCCCCCCTCTCGGTCCCAACCGGAAACACCCATGCCCCCTGACCGAATGACGGGCTTTAATCCAAGGCCATGGAACCCTCATCCCGGCCTCTCCACTTGGTGTGTACCAGGAAAACGATTTGCAACTTACTATGCCATATTCCTTTCGGAAAACATGTGACAGTATAGGGTGGAATAAATGGGAATGTGAAATGGTGTCATGACGACACGGAAGTCAAATAATCCGGCATAAGATTGGCATGTCACAACACTGCCATCTTACCCATCCTCATACCAACACATGGCTTTGCAAATATGTATCCAACAACATAATGCTTTCCGAAAGCATACTCTCCAATTATGTGCATGAGATATATCATGCAAAGTGATATTCATAAACATGCCATGACTATACTAAAATGCAAACATGCAACAACACTCATCATATCAAGAGTTCAAACATGCTTGCCTGGTTCGGAGTAGTCGGAGTCTAACTGTGCGAAGTTTGCCGCTCCGGCACCTCCTCCGGTATCTATGGTATAAAGAAAATACGCACGTAACGTAAATACCGTGAGTGTATAGAAAAGTGTTCCAAATATTTTTCAAATAAACATGATAAAAAACTAGACAAAAATCCAAAGAGAACAGAAGAAGAATCACTCAAAAATTCCCTTATGTTAAAAAGTTATAAGTGTTTTAACCCAAGGACTCATCTGTAATGAAACAGAAAACCTCCAGGGGGTTCTGCAGAAAAGTACAGATAATGTTTCGTTTAAAAGAAACGACTGTGAGGCTGATAGGCGGGCCCCACCTGTCGGGTATGAAAGTTCAAACAGAGGAACAGAGCGCGACGGCGCCCGAGAGGTGCGGTGGTCACCGGCGGCGATCCACGGCGAGGCAAGGTGATCGGAGTGTACCTTCGAGATCAGTGCACCGTTCCGCGTCTGTGGGTGGTGGTGGTGGTCACCGGCGAGCACTGTGTCGATGGCGGCCCTAGCTCCGGCGGACGGCGGTTCGGGCACTCGTGGGTCTCGTCGGAGAGTGCTGCGGAGATGAAATTGAGCAGGGGGTTAGACTTGCGGTAGCATGAGGGGGTAGTTGACGTGATTAGGGCGCCGGAGATGGCCTCACCGGAGCGAATCGTGGTGGAGGCCGAGGCGGAACGGTGCGGCCGGAGCTGGGGAAGAGGACCTCCTCGAGTTCCCCCTGGTGGCCTGGCAGGGTGCTGGTGAGGAGCAAATGGGGTGTGTGCTCGAGGGCGAGCTCGGGAGCCCTTTATATAGGCGGTCCGAGGCCGTGGCCGAGAACGGGGTTCTCCGGCGAAGTTTACGGCGGCGCAGGCCATTGTTCGGGGTGGTTTAGGGGTTGAGCGCCGTCGTGTGGGTCCACTGACTCCATTTTGGTGCTAAGCGCATTGGGACATGGGGGTTTAGGGGGAGCTCGACGGAACGGGGCGGCGCGGGCCCGTCGGCGGCAGGGAGCGTGCTCTGCGCGTGCCGCGCCACGGCGAAGGTGCTGCATCCGTGCGCTGGCAAGGAGGTGGCCACGCGGAGCCACCAGGTCGCTTGGGCGGCGCCGAACGGTGTTGAGCCGCCGTTCTGCTTCCTGTCGGCCGCTACAGCGCTACGGCCGCTGCAAGACACGCCGGCGCAGGCGGGCCAGGGCGCCACCGACGCCAGGAAGGCGCCAAGCGCGCGTGTGAGGCTCTGGACAAGCAAGCCTGGCCGTGAGCCACATGCAAAGCGCACTCTGAGCTCGTGACTGAAGTCACTGACGAAGATCGACACTGGATGTCTGAATTTTTCTGAATTTGACTAGAACAGTGCAGGCAAGGTGTTCGACAGAATGATCCAGGCATGTAGGGATTTTTCCTTGAGCTGGTTTTTGGTGGAGGGGCCTCTCATTGCACCAAGAGACTGCCTGAATATTTGTGGAATTTTTAGAGAGGTGTAGATATGAATTTCACCAAATTTGGCAAATCTGGTCCAAACTTGCAGTGGGTGAATTTTGAAAAATTTGAACAGGAGAAGAATGGATCAAGATGGTTCTGAGTTGTGGGTTCAAAGGACTATCCAGGGGTGTTGAGTTGAGGTCAAAAATCAAGAGCATTAGGGTACTTGCTTTGCAATCCACTTAGGCTCAAAAGAAAAGACAGAATTATTTTGGGAGGGGAAATAGTTGGAATAAAATCCAAAAATGAATTTTATTAGTTTTGATAGAATGTTTGGGTTGAACTATAGTGGGAGGAAAGGTTTTGGGAAATTTTTACCATGGGTGGCATGGTAAAATTTGGAAGGGATCGAAACCAAATAAAAATCCAAAACCAAAAAGGGGTTTTTCATTTCAAATGAAACCAAAACCAGGAAAAGGATTTTTGAGAGGGCAAACTTAGAAGATGGTTTTTAGGAAGGGTTTAAAAGACCTTCTTTCAAACCAAGCAAGGTTCTTTTAAAAAAGAAAAAACCACCAAAATTTTGGAGTGTCACAGCACCTACCCCCTTAGGAAAAATCTCGTCCCCGAGATTTCAGCTGATCCTTAAACAGGTGTGGATGCTCTGTTCGAAGAAAATCCTCGCTCTCCCAAGTTGCTTCGTTCTCGGTGTGATTGCTCCATTGAACTCTGAAAAACTTAATGGTTTTCTGTCGGGTCCTCCTTTCAGATTCTTCCAATATTTTTATCGGGTGCTCCCGGTAAGTGAGTTCTGGTTGCACGTCAATATACTCATGTGGAACTTGCTTCTCTGGGTTGCTTATGTATCTTCTCAACTGCGAGATGTGAAACACATTGTGGATACCGGATAAGTCTCCGGGCAGGGCCAGCTGGTAGGCTACCTTGCCTTGTCGGGCCACTATATGAAATGGTCCGATGAATCTTGGTGCTAGTTTCCCCTTAATCTTAAATCGTTGCAGACCCTTCATAGGAGAAACTCTGAGGTATACCAATTCTCCGGGTTCAAAACTGATTTCCTGATGCTTTCGGTCGTAATAACTCTTTTGCCAACTTTGAGCTGTTTTGAGTCGTTCTCTAATTGTCTTCACTTTCTCCTCGGCCTCCTTGAGCATATCTGGGCCAAAAATATGGCTGTCTCCTGTCTCTGACCAATTTAGCGGGGTACGACATCTTCTCCCATACAGAGCTTCAAAGGGTGCCATTTGCAAGCTGGTTTGATAGCTGTTGTTGTATGCGAATTCTCCATATGGCAAACTTTCTTCCCAACTATTCCCGTAGGTAAGGACACAAGCTCTTAGCATGTCTTCTAATATTTGGTTTACGCGTTCTGTTTGTCCATCAGTCTGGGGATGGTATGCGGTACTGAAGGCTAGTTGGGTTCCCAGTGCCTGTTGTAGATGATCCCAGAATGCAGAGATGAACTGTGTGCCTCTATCGGAGATAATAGTCTTAGGGACTCCATGAAGGAAGACGATACGGGCAAGATTAATTCTGGCTAGTCTCTGAGTGGTGTAAGTTGTTTTTACCGGAATAAAATGTGCCACCTTGGTTAATCTGTCGGTTATGACCCATATGGCATTGTTTCCGTGTTGTGATCGGGGCAGTCCAACGATAATGTCCATTCCAATCTCGTCCCATTTCCACTCGGGTATCTTATTTGGCTGTAACAGTCCGACTAGTTTCTGGTGCTCGGCCTTGATACGTTGACAAGAGTCACAACATGCAATGAACGTGGCTATATCTCCCTTCGTACCGTGCCACCAAAAAATTTCCTGAAGGTCTTTGTACATCTTTGTTCCTCCAGGATGAATTGAATACGGAGCTGTGTGACTTTCAGTTAAGATCTGCTGTTTGAGGTCCTTGACATTTGGTATGCATAGCCTTTCTCCGTACCACAATATTCCCTGCTCATCTATGTTGAATTCTGAGGCTCTTCCCAAACTCACTTTTCTTTTTATGCCCTCAATGCTGGGGTGTCCGTGCTGGGCTTCCTTGATACTTTCTATTAGTGTAGGCTGTAGTTCTATATTCGACACACTGCCCTCGGTAACCATTATTAGATTGAGTCGGGCAAATTCTTGCTGAAATTCTGGCCTCAATTTTGGGATATTATCATTGTCTGTGCTGGGATTTCGACTAAGTGCATCTGCCACAACATTTGCTTTTCCGGGATGATAGTGGATTCCAACATCATAATCCTTCACCAATTCTAACCAGCGTCGTTGCCGTAAATTTAACTCTGGCTGGGTGAAAATATACTTAAGACTCTTATGGTCTGTGTATATCTCGCAACGATTTCCATGTAGGAAGTGTCTCCATTCCTTGAGTGCAGGGATGACTGCTGCCAATTCCAAGTCATGAGTGGGATAATTTTCCTCATGCTTGCATAGTTGTCTGGAGACATACGCAACTACCTTGCCTTCTTGCATCAATACACATCCGAGGCCTTTCCGGGATGCGTCACAATATACCTCAAAGTTCTTGTGTATATCTGGCACAATTAGTACTGGTGCCGTTGTTAATTTCCTCTTTAGCTCTTGGAAGCTTTTCTCACATGCTTCGGTCCATTCAAATTTCTTGCCTTTCTTGAGAAATTGCGTCATGGGCTTTGCTACTGTGGAGAATCCTTCAATAAATCTCAGATAATAGCCTGCCATTCCCAAGAAACTCCGAATGTCCGTTACGTTAGCTGGCGGTTTCCAGCCAAGTACGGCCTTGACTTTTTCCGGATCTACTGCAATACCTTCTTGGGTTAGCACGTGGCCCAGCAAACCCACTTGCCTTAGCCAAAATTCACATTTGCTGAATTTGGCGTACAGTTGATGTTTCCTGAGTTCTCCGAGTACAATCCTGAGATGTTCGGCGTGCTCTTCTGGTGTTTTGGAATATATCAAAATATCATCGATGAACACCACAACAAACTTGTCCATATACTTCATAAATACTTTGTTCATGAGGTGAACAAAATATGCGGGGGCGTTGGTTAGACCAAAAGGCATTACGGTGAACTCATACAGCCCATATCTGGAGGTAAATGCGGTCTTGGGAATATCTTCTGTTCTTACTTTTAATTGGTGGTATCCCGATCTCAAATCAATTTTCGAGAAGACTTTGGCCTGTGCGAGCTGATCGAATAAATCATTTATTCGGGGCATTGGGTATTTGTTCTTGATTGTGACCATGTTGAGAGCTCGATAATCAATACACAACCTCATTGTTCCATCCTTCTTCTTGGCAAATAAAATTGGAGAACCCCAAGGTGAGGAGCTGGCTCGTATGTATCCTTTCTCCAATAATTCTTTTATTTGCTTCTTCAACTCTACCAATTCGGATGGTGCCATTCTGTAAGGTTTCTTGTAAATAGGAGTGGTTCCGGGTGCTAGCTCAATGCTGAATTCTATCTCTCGGTCTGGTAGCATGCCTGGTAGTTCTTCTGGAAATACATCTGGAAATTCACATACCACTGGAACCTTGTTCAGCTCAGAAATGTCCACCTTGTTTAATCTAGGTTGCCGAGGTATTTGTCTCTCTCTGGCTGAAACTTTTATTTTCTTCCCTTGATGGTGGGTGAGGATCACGGTACGGTTGAAGCAGTCAATAAAACCTTTGTTGGTTGTCAACCAATCCATTCCAAGGATGACATCCAGTCCTTTGCTCTCCAGTACAATAAGGTTGGCGTAAAAATTCAATCCTTCAAATTCAATAACCACACCTTGACAGTAATTCTGGGTCACTTGCTTAATCCCAGGGACTTGACTATCATTGATTTTTCCAAGGGAAGCATCGAAAAATTATTTTGCAAAGCAAAACTTTTTGAAACGAATGAGTGTGAAGCTCCAGAATCAAACAAAACCATGGCAGGTATTGTGTTGACGGGGTACGTACTGAGTATGATATCTGGGGCGTTCTGCGCTTCCTCTCGGGTCACGTGGTTCAAGTGACCTTTCCGGTGGTTGTTGTTGGGGTTGAAATTGCTTCGCTTTGGTGCTGAATTATTTCCACCATTATTGAGCTTCGGGTTTGAGTTCCTTGGCTTGGGACACTGCTTGGCATAGTGCCCTTCTTCTCCACAAGCATAACAGGTAACGCCTGGGCGATAGGTGAATTCCTTGTCCCTTGCATGGAAATTCTTGGTTGGACGTGAATTATTCACCGGGGTTTTGTGTGAATACCCCTTCTGAAATTCCTTCTTGCTCCTGTGATTGCGAGAAAAATTAGTTTGGTCCCTTCTCCGTTTGCGGATATCTTCCAGGCTACGTCGCTCATTTTCCAGGGTAATGGCCTTATCCACCAGTGTTTTAAAATCTGGAAAGGTGTGCACAACTAGCTGGCACTTAAGAGCGGATGCCAGGCCTTCCAAGAATTTTTCCATCTTCTTGCTCTCGGTCATGCGTTCTTCATTTGCATAGCGAGACAGCAGTGTGAATTGGCTGTTGTATTCTAACACTGTGATGGCTCTTTGCTTGAGTTCATCAAATTCCTTCTTCTTGATTTTCATGACGCTTTTAGGAATATGTGCCCCACGAAAACCTTCCTCGAAATTATCCCAGGTGATTTCATTTTCGTTGGGGTGCATGTGCAGAAAGTTTTCCCACCATGATGCAGCTGCATCTGTGAGATAATGTGGTGCATACAGTACTTTTTCACGGTCGGAACACTGTGCGATAATTAATTTTCTCTCCATGTCTCGAAGCCAGTCTTCGGCCTCAAGAGGCTTGTCAGTGTGAGAAAATGTTGGAGGGCGCGTCTTTTGTAACTCAGATAATTTGGATTGCGGTTGATACTGACCACGGTTACTTCCCATATTGATGAATTGGTTCATCATTTCCTGGTGTTGCTGCTGACTCTGTTCATACAAACGACAAACTTGTGTAAAAGCTGTTTCACTGTCCTACTGACTTGTCTGACCCTGAGTGAAATTCTGGTTCTGCGGTGTGCCATAATTTTCTTCTGGCTGGGTTGGCATGGAGCGCGTCCAAGGAGGAGACATCTTTCACTCTGGGGATATATTTTGTGAACACGTAAGACAAGAAGGAGAGTCGCAAAAGCCAAAAAAATCACACACAAAGCACATTTTTAAAATTCCAGGGTAGTTTTGGAAACACACGATTGCGCGCGGAGAAGGACTAGTGCATATCTTACACGCGGGCATAATTATACATTACATCACTCAGGATATGCGTACATAATCCTGACATGTTCTTTAAACTAGTGCACTCCTCCAGATCCTACATGATGCACAAACAGGCTACTTCTCACAACCTAAGTACATAAAAACATATTACACAAGTTGATGCATCGCATGGCGTCTATGCGTACTTAGTCGGAGTCGGTGAGGATCTCCCTTGGCCTGCCGAGGGTGAGACGTAGAGACGCTGGGGAATCAACCTCCTCCTCGCTAATAGGTTCCAGACGAGAAATGTTGTGCTGAGCTAATGGAGCAGGTGCCTTAGGCGGAACAACACGAATACGAGTGGGTGGAATAGGTGGGGTAGCACGTATGGGAGTGGGTGCAACAAGTGGTGCAGAGCGGACGAGAGTGGGTGCAACAAGTGGTGCAGAGCGGACGGGAGTGGGTGCAATAGCCTGGTTAAATTCCTCTGTGGTAGGCAGACGACGAGCAGTGGCGAGTATGGTAGGTGAGTGAGATGATGTGGATGACACAAAAGTCAGTGGTGGAGCGGTGTGCAGGAGTTCCCTCCTGTTAGCAGCACAGCCATGAACTGAGTCCATGTGTGCAGCCACGAGGTCATCCACCATACAGTCGAATGCTGCCTCCAGGGCTCGGAGGTACTTGACAAGCATCTCAAAGGCTTCGTCTCGCTCTCCTCTGGGGAAAGAGAAAGAGTAGTGACAGGTGTAAGGCACATGGCATGGAAGGTAGCGGTAGCGACGGGTCTTCATTGCCGGAAGGACATCCCGAAGACGGGCTATCGTCTCGCGGGCAGCCATCTGCATAGCATGCCTTTCTGTAGGCATGGCTCTCCCCACGAATCGGAGGCGGCGTACTTCAGCATGGCCTCCCCTGAATTGCACTGCGGCCTGGTGCATAGTCAGACTGTTGTTGATCTTGTGTGGATAAAGCGTGAAGACTGGGCGCACAGATGGCCCCATCGCGACCTCAACAATGAAGGAGAGGCGTTTGACGAACCCCTCAGGCACGTTGGCGAACATCTGAGACTCGCAGTCGTTGCCGGCCATCTACAAAAGTAGGCAAAAATTCTGAGTGGTCAGATCATAAATTTTATGACGACTGTCAGAAAATGACTACATTTGTAAAAACATGAATAACTCTACCCTACTAAAAACCAATTAGTGATCGCACCTAGTGGCTTCCTACAGTCAGCCTGGCTCTGATACCAAGTCTGTCACGACCGGTTTTTCCAATAAAAATATTTATTGAGAAAACCAATCTTTAAATCCCAGTATAGGAAAAGTTGTCCTTTCTGGTAGACAAAAGCTTGATAAGCAGAGAACCAGTAGCATCAAATATATTACAGGGTTGAGCTGATGTTGCTCAACAATTTATTACAGACTCGCCAATATTGTACATATGGGCGGATATGACACAGGAGTGGGGTGGCATGCTACTAGCTCGAGGGAAAAGTGGTGGTGGATAACTTGACCTCTACTGGCAGTACATCGAGCGTCAAGGTGAGGCTCGATGAATTTATTCGGGGTCACGGAAGCGGATAATACAATGATCAAGACAGGATCGCACGGGACTGACTGGGACTCCTCTAGGCGTCGGACTCGCTATCAAACTCGTCATCCAAGAGATAGCCTTCATCAACATCTGGCCAAATCAACAAGCCAGGTGAGTACTTGAAAGTACTCGCAAGACAGTTCGGACAAAAGATATAATCAATGAATGCATGCATGCGTCATGAATAAAGGATGATGCTCATAACAATGGTAAGAACTGCAGGACTTGATAAATAAAATAAAAAGCTGAAAAACTGATCGGGTGTCTGGAGCGACGCCTCGAAAGGTAAATAAATAAAATGCATGCCGCAGTCGGGCGTCTAAGCGACACCACATAAAGGGCTTAAAATAAATACCACAATCGGACGTCTGGGCGAGATCACATAAAGGGCTTTAAAAGAAATGCCACAGTCGGACGTCTGGGCGACATCACATAAAGGGCTTTAAAAGAAATGCCACAGTCGGACGTCTGGGCGACATC
>NC_041381.1:110929786-110957628 GCF_002162155.2 Triticum dicoccoides | reverse complement strand
AAATACCACCATCGGACGTCTCGGCGACATCACAGACAGGGCTTAAAAGAAATGCCACAGTCGGACGTCTGGGCGACATCTCAAAAGGGCTTTAAAAGAAATACCGCAGTCGGACGTCTGGGCGACATCACAGACAGGGCTTTAAAAGAAATACTACCGTCGGACGTCTGGGCGACATCACAGACAGGGCTTATAACAAAAGTAAATCACAGACAGGACGTCTGGGCTGATACCTGACAAGATAAGATAGTTATAGTACTCGAACAAAGTACAAGATAATCGAAAGGTTGAGACTCTGCAGAGTTTGGAAGAACTGAACACAGCCAACGGATTTCCGCAGTCACGAAGGACTAGTTCCGTTCATGGTTTTTCGGTAGAAACAGATTTAACTAGTACACACCCATTTCACCTCACGTTGCCAGGAATCACCCTGGCCAACATCCAAGAAAAACTTTGAGACGGGGAGGCCACAACCTCGAATAGCATGGGATCAAATTTCTTTACGCACACTCTAAGGGGTGCCCCCCTCTTGGTCCCAACCGGAAACACCCATGCCCCCTGACCGGATGACGGGCTTTAATCCAGGGCCATGGAACCCTCATCCCAGCCTCTCCACTTGGTGTGTACCAGGAAAACGATTTGCAACTTACTATGCCATATTCCTTTCGGAAAACATGTGACAGTATAGGGTGGAATGAATGGGAATGTGAAATGGTGTCATGACGACACGGAAGTCAAATAATCCGGCATAAGATTGGCATGTCACAACACTGCCATCTTACCCATCCTCATACCAACACATGGCTTTGCAAATATGTATCCAACAACATAATGCTTTCCGAAAGCATACTCTCCAATTATGTGCATGAGATATATCATGCAATGTGATGTTCATAAACATGCCATGACTATACTAAAATGCAAACATGCAACAACACTCATCATATCAAGAGTTCAAACATGCTTGCCTGGTTCGGAGTAGTCGGAGTCTAACTGTGTGAAGTTTGCCGCTCCATCACCTCCTCCGGTATCTACAGTATAAATAAAATACGCACGTAACGTAAATACCGTGAGTGTACAGAAAAGTGTTCTAAATATTTTTCAAATAAATATGATAAAAAACTAGACAAAAATCTAAAGAGAACAGAAGAAGAATCACTCAAAAATTCCCTTCTGTTAAAAAGTTATAAGTGTTTTAACCCAAGGACTCATCTGTAATGAAACAAAAAACCTCCAGGGGGTTCTGCGGAAAAGTACAGATAACGTTTCGTTTAAAAGAAACGACTGTGAGGCTGACAGGCGGGCCCCACCTGTCGGGTTTGAAAGTTCAAACAGAGGAACAGAGCGCGACGGCGCCCGAGAGGTGCGGTGGTCGCCGGCGGCGATCCACGGCGAGGCAAGGTGATCGGAGTGTACCTTCGAGATCAGTGCACCGTTCCGCGTCTGTGGGTGGTGGTGGTGGTCGCCGGCGAGCACTGTGTCGACGGCAGCCCTAGCTCCGGCGGACGGCGGTTTGGGCAGTCGTGGGTCTCGTCGGAGAGTGCTGCAGAGATGAAATTGAGGAGGGGGTTAGACTTGTGGTAGCATGAGGGGGTAGTTGACGTGATTAGGGCGCCGGAGATGGCCTCACCGGAGTGAATCGTGGTGGAGGCCGAGGCGGAACGGGGCGGCCGGAGCTGGGGAAGAGGACCTCCTCGAGGTCCCCCTGGTGGCCTGGCAGGGTGCTGGTGAGGAGCAAATGGGGTGTGTGCTCGAGGGCGAGCTCGGGAGCGCTTTATATAGGCGGTCCGAGGCGGTGGCCGAGAACGGGGTTCTCCGGCAAAGTTTACGGCGGCGCAGGGCATTGGTCAGGGTGGTTTAGGGGTTGAGCGCCGTCGTGTGGGTCCACTGACTCCATTTTGGTGCTAAGCGCGTCGGGACATGGGGGTTTAGGGGGAGCTCGATGAAACGGGGCGGCGCGGGCCCGTCGGCGGCAGGGAGCGCGCTCTGTGCGTGCTGCGCCACGGCGATGGTGCTGCATGCATGCGCTGGCAAGGAGGTGGCCACGCAGAGCCACCAGGTCGATTGGGCGGTGCCAAACGGTGTTTAGCCGCCGTTCTGCTTCCTGTCGGCCGCTACGGCGCTACGGCCACTGCAAGACACGCCGGTGCAGGCGGGCCAGGGCGCCACCGATGCCAGGAAGGTGCCAAGCGCGCATGTGAGGCTCTGGACAAGCAAGCCTAGCCGTGAGCTACGTGCCAAGCGCACTGTGAGCTCGTGACTGAAGTCACTGACGAAGATCGACACTGGATGTCTGAATTTTTCTGAATTTGACTAGAACAGTGCACGCAAGGTGCTCGACAGAATGATCCAGGCATGTAGGGATTTTTCCTTGAGCTGCTTTTGGTGGAGGGGCCTCTCATTGCACCTAGAGGCTGCCTGAATATTTGTGGAATTTTTGGAGAGGTGTAGATATGAATTTCACCAAATTTGGCAAATATGGTCCAAACTTGCAGTGGGTGAATTTTGAAAAATTTGAACAGGAGAAGAATGGATCAAGATGGTTCTGGGTTGTGGGTTCAAAGGACTATCCAGGGGTGTTGAGTTGAGGTCAAAAATCAAGAGCATTAGGGTACTTGCTTTGCAATCCACTTAGGCTCAAAAGAAAAGACAGAATTATTTTGGGAGGGGAAATAGTTGGAATAAAATCCAAAAATGGATTTTATTAGTTTTGACAGAATGTTTGGGTTGAACTATAGTGGGAGGAAAGGTTTTGGGAAAATTTTACCATGGGTGGCATGGTAAAATTTGGAAGGGATCAAAACCAAATAAAAACCCAAAACCAAAAAGGGGTTTTTCATTTCAAATGAAACCAAGACCAGAAAAAGGATTTTTGAGAGGGCAAACTTAGAAGATGGTTTTTAGGAAGGGTTTAAAAGACCTTCTTTCAAACCAAGCAAGGTTCTTTAAAAAAAACCACCAAAATTTTGGAGTGTCACAAAATAACGTAAATACTTTTACCTCAATCCAAATAGCGGAAGTAACAAAGGTTGTGGGTTCCCATCAACACCAACAGCAAAGTTGAGTGTAGAAATCGTAACCCTAACGTATCACTTACTCATCGTAAGGTTCCTGCAACATGAGATGTTGCAGCCATAGAGGGTCAGTACATTGAATGTACTGGCAAATTCTCACCATAGGATAAATGATGAATAATTGCTATCACTACATGCATATTTGGCTAGTGGAAAGCTCTAAGTTTATTTTTGCATAAAGCCAATTTTTCCCTACTGCAAAGGAATAAATTTTATTTAACTATCATGGCGGTTGTTAAACATTGAGAAGATAGACATCCTCTCAATCCCAATTAAGCATCATCATTAATCCCAACAAATTTAAAGTAAAGTAACATGATGAGATTCACATGATAATCCAAGAACTAGATACTCAAGATGTCCATAACCGGGGACACGGCTAACCATGATTAGTTTATACACTTTGCAGAGGTTTGCGCACTTTTCCCCACAAGACTCGATCTCCTCCGTTGATTTCTCGCACTACAGGGTGTTTGAGAAGCGGGTGACCGAGACATAGACTTTCAGAAGCGCTAGCACCTTACGATCGGGTAGACAGTACCAACCTACATCCCGTACATCTGCTAGTCTACCACTGTAAGAGTTCACACGACTTAATCAACTATGCTAGAGCCCATAGTAGCTTGTGGCTGCACACGGAAGTTTCTAGCATGAAAAATCTCATGATCCCTTTGAGCCTGGGTGGCAGTCCATAAAGAAAAACAGGCAATCGCTGGAATACCCAGGTGCCTCAATCCACCCAGATGTGTATTAAAGTTGCCACCTTATGTTGAACCATTAATTAACAATCTCACATCTGTCATGGATACACTCACCCAATCCACGTCTACTAGCATAGCATGGCATAATAAGCAAACGTAGAAGTAACTCCCAAGGGCATGATAATAAAACAGGTAATAGGTACTACCTCATCTACTTCCCAAAACCCACATATTAATCAAATCCTAATCATGCAATTGTTTGAGGATTGATCTAATGCAATAAAACTGGGTAGTAAAGAGGTATGATCAAAGTGTTACTTGCATGTACTGTTCATGAAGATGATTCGCACTCAAAACTCTTGATAGTTCTACTCGTCACACTCCGGTCAATCTATCATGAGCGAGCAATAGTAACCACACATAAGCAATCACTCAAAAGATCGGAGAGAATGAAGGAAACAATTTGGGATACATCAAAACCAAATCAAATAACTCTTGCAGCATAAAACAATTTCTAACGTCACCAAAACTATGTGAATTTGGCCTTATCAGAATGTTTAGGTCAAGAGATTCGATATGCAAAAAGAGTCAACTAAATCGGAGTTATACAACTCGAGTTATGAACAAATGAAGTTTAAATACAAATTTGCTTAAATTCAAATTTTAAAACTTTCAAAAACATGTTTAAGTTGATTATCTGGATAGAGGAGATCATAACGAAGAAGTGGGCGTTGGTTCCGTTGGATTTGGACTAACGAGTAAAAAGTTGTGAACGTTTGAAGAACAGGGACTAAACTGTAAAATAAAAAAACTACAACTAGGTTCCTGGCAGAAGAATAAAAATAAAAATAAAAACTATACCGAACGCTAATGAATGAAAACCGTTCGCTCCAGAGCCTAAGCTAACGAACGCTCTCTAAATAAAAAATAACACTTAGAGAAAGAAAAAAAACAAATGGATCTGGATCCTTAGATCCAGATCGGACGGACGAGGAGGGGCGGCGGTTACCGCGGTGGCGGCGGCGAAGTACGATGACGCAGGAGAGCGGCGACGGCTCGGCTCCAGTCGGGGCGGTGGCTCCGGGCATCGGGGAAGGCAGCGAGGAGCACGGGGAGGGGCGGCGTGGAGCGGCGGTTGTGTTGGTGGCGTCGATGGTGGTCGACGGCAACGGGGGCGACGGTTGCGGCCTCCGGCGGCGGTGGTGGCGGAGGTGAGATGCGGTGATGGCGGCGTGATGCAAGGAGGAGAGAGACGGGGCCCAGGGCCGGCCTTGGTATTTATGAAGGGGGGCGAGGCGTGGAGGCGTGGGGGAGGGGCAACGGCGGTGGGGTGGCCGGGTCGGTCACGGCATCCATGGCGGCGCGGCGGCGGACTCGGGAGGAGTCCCGGTCGGGGACGGGAACGAGGCGGCGTGCTGGGCTGGGCCTTGGCCTGGCAGGAGCTCGGCTGGCCTAGTTCGGCGGAGGGAAGTTTTTTAGAAAAAAAAACATTTTAGCAGACAGTAAATAAATAAACGCAAATAAACTAAAAAATATAACGTAGGCATATAATATATCAAAGTTTTCAGAAAAAGATTCCCTACAAGATGAACATTTTTCTAGCTTTAAATAAAATCTACAACAATTCAAATAATTCAAACAATGCTACTCGTCTAATAAAATCCATTGAAAATCATTTTAAAAATACCAAAACGATTTCAAATTTATTTCTCTCCAATTTTCTAGTGTAGGGAATCATTTTACCCTAATTTCCATATATTTTATTTTTGGAGAAAAATAATTTGAATAAAATCCAAATAACTCCAATCTAAAAATAATTTCAAAAAGGACTTTAAATTTGATCCTTTTAAACTCCCAACTCATATTTCATATGTTTTGAAGAAGTCATTTTATCTTTTCTCATGAAAATCATTGAGTTGCATGGAGTTTATGAATTGGAAATATTTCCGAATGAAATTCAAATCTTTTCAAAATCCTTTTTCATTTAATTGAATGGAAGAAGTCATGTCATCTTCTCTCTCGGGTTTTATGATGAAATGAGTTTGAACTCACGGAGATTACAAATGAAAAATGAAAGTTTGGGAAAGTCCTTTTATTCCCTCCCATTTAACTTTCAAAAAGTTTCGAATTTCACTCAATCAATCACACAACAATCAAACAAACAATCAAATCTATCTATTTATTATAACATTCCAAAATTTAAAATTTTGGGAATGTTACAAACCTACCACCCTTAAAATGAATCTCGTCCTCGAGATTCAGAGAGGCTAGCAAGAAATAGGTTAGGGTTTGGGGGTCTTCTCAAAATCCATCGATCATCACAGGGGGGTCTCGGGTGCTACCACCCTTAGAAGCATTGTTATGGTCCCATAAAAACTCACATACTCCATCCTTATTCTTGACAGGGACGGTCTTCTCAAAATCTTCAGTATAATTCCTTCTCTGGCTCTTCCGGTAGCGGCATAACCTTTTTCCTCAATTCTTCGGTCCTTTCATCTTGGTAAGGTTATCCCGAGACTGGGTCTTCTTAGCTGACGGGTCTGGCGCCAATACTAAACAACTATCGATATCTCATGGTGGTCAACAATTTATGGTTTCTCCTACAGGAAATGGGTCTGTGCTTAACCTCACCGTATGACCTACGATTGGCAACAACTACCTTGTACAAGCGAAGAATATTTATACCATTCTAAGGTTTAAACAAGGTTTAATATCGTCGTCTCTCTACTATAGGTAAGTCACTCAGATGTACCATCCCACATAGCAAGGCAAATAATAGGAGTAAGTCGGTATGGTGATCAATCCATCCCGCACCCAAATCATTACCATGTATATGGTTTAGCGAATCTCGTATTCTAACACTCAGTCATCCTCACAAGCATTGCAGATTTTCTCTTGTCAACGAACCAAGTTCGGATAATCCATTGATTCTGCAAGCCAAACAAACATCTATCGTTTTCTTCACAACTCTCGGGTTTGCATTGCTCCTATAAAATCGTCGGTTGATAAAGGTATATCCTCTTCTAGGGTTTTTCCTTCAGCAAGAGTGTGCTTGCTTCTTGGGAGGTCCTAGGGCCTGTGGGTTATGGCCGATCTCATCACTTGCAAACCTTGAAATCATCCTCGGGGCAACTGATCATTATCCCAACATCCAGCTTCCTAGCATTCTTAAATCCATCCAATTGTACTGTCTTCCTTCCTTCTATTGGTATCAAACTAAGAGTGATTACTCAGACTCATCAAAGAGTCACCATTGCTCCATGTTACCAACATCGTACCTCCTTTATATCCAAATAGTACTTCATCCCTTCATACTCTTGGGATATCCCACATGTCACGACAAAACTCGTACTTATTTTGTCCGAAGTCCACTTCGTGGAATATCATTTTCTTTACCAGGGGTCAAGGGTTCTCACAATTACTACCACCCTTGAAATGCACAAACTTATTCATAGACCATATTTCTCATATCCTCGAAATTTGGTCAAAATCCTTCTTCATAGAGTAACAACTCATAAAATCCAATCACTACTAACTTCATTGATTATCAAATTATTACAATCTCCTGTATTTCCATTACATGCCTCAACTCAACATCTCAATACAGAAGAGATGTTCTCACTACTACTACTACATTTAAATTGCTGCTAACTCAACTATTTAGCACAAGTCTCCTTCTTCTTGGGACAATCCCTGGCAAAGTGCCCTGCTTCATTACAATGAAAACATATCACTTCTGACAATGTCTCGAGGTTTCCTTTTTGGGCAACTGCTGAAGTAGTGCCCAGACTCCTTGCACCTAAAACAGGTGATATGACTCAGGTCCTTCCTGGAATCCAATCTACTCCTCTTCCTGGATTTTCCCGTTGCAATCAGGGGTTCTCTTTCCTATGGGTCATACTTTACGTCCTCTGTCGGGAATTCTACTAGATCTCCATTCAGACAATCTTGGCACATGTGTCCTTCTTCACCACATGAATAGCATGACTTGGTGCAGGCTTTAATTTTGTTTCCTTTGTGTGTGTCCTCCACCTCTTCCTTCATCATAGGTTCTTCTAAAATTTCCATGAGGGCTCCTTTCATTACTTCTTTCTTCTGCTGGATGGTTCTTTGTACCATGGGGTAAACGTGACACTGGGCAGGGTAGTGGGCAGTTCCTTCACACAAGAAACAAGTAATCTACCTAGTTGGGCATTCTTCAGCTGGGTGACTTCCTTCACAATTAGGGCATCCATCACTGTGTTCCTCATGGGTGTGTCCTATTTCTCCACAAATTTTGCATGCACAAGACTTGTTCATATTCTTTCCATAAGGCTTCAATTTGTGGGACACAAACCGAGACTTTAGCAGAGTCAACTTAAATTCTTTCCAAGTGGTTACTCCTTGACATCCATTTATGGTTTGGTACATCCTCCACCAAGTAGCAGCACCTCTTTCAAAGCATTGAAGAGCATGCTGGGCCATATCCTTTCCGGCTATAGGGTTATTCTTCATGCGATCCTCCATGTTCTGAATCCATCCGTTCGTCTCCAATTGACTCATCGGTCCAGAAAATATGAGCTCATCTCCATTCATCCTCTATTGGGTCAAGGGGTTTTTGGGTGAGATAAGAGAGATAGAGAGGGATGCACACAATGCAAACAATAGTTTTGAAAAGGGCATTTTTATTTTGTGGCCGTCGGGAAAAACATCAAACAAAAGACAGCTCACAATCTTCGCATCTAACGTAGGTATAACGGGGTTTGGTCTTCTAATGGTCAATAAATCTTCAACGTCACCAAACTCTTCAAGTCTTGTTCTTGTCCCCAATGGCTTCTTCTAATCGTACTTGTCCTTCTCAAGTTTTTTTGCCATATCATCTCTATTGAGGCAGAGTCTCTCATGACGTCCTTTAATATTCTGAAGTTGCATTCCAAACTTCTGTATTTCAACATCCTTGGCATGAGCCATGGTTCTACTGTCCTTTAGTTCCTGACAAATCTCCGGTACCTCGAGTTTTAGCTCCTCCGGTTTGGCTACTTTCAGCTTCTGGTTCCTGAGTTCTTCACTGAATGCTTTCTCGTCAATTATGGCTTCCTCCAGATCCACCCTAAACTTCTTGATGTAAAACTCCAGATCCTGGTGATACACCAGCTGTTAAAACTTCATCTTTTGTTAATAGAGGCTCCATCAGCCTTCTACCATCCAATCCTACCGAAGAAATGCAGGATTAACTCAGCACGGTGACAATAGCATAAGCGGGCGATGACATTAGGGATAACCATGTCTATGCCCATGTTACTGCCATGAGCTTTTATTCCATAATTGATATCTCCTGCCTTAGGGTTTTCCTAACAAAACTTTGAGTTCTAATGCTCCATGTTCCGGTCTTTCTCCGATGCACCTTGATCTCGGGTATTGGCAGCTTCCTTAGTCTGCCAAGTTCCATAAGGGGTGCCTTCCTAGGTCATAGAAATCTGGAAATTATTCAAAGTCCTCAAATTCTCCTAGTCTTCGGAGTCTTCACCGTTGTAGTTTCCATTATTATAAAGCATGGTAAAATCCTCTTCATTCCAAAGTGGTCTTAGTTGTCTGATATCCTGTCCTTCTCAGAGTGGTCTCATCAGTTGAATATCCGTAGTCAAAAGGGGAAATGGTATAGTCTCACTAAAAGGGAAATATTTGAATAAGCTTAGAAGAGAAGAGAAGTAAAAGATCTTTTTGAAAAGAAAGTTGTAGAGAAAAATCTTTTCCTATGGGCTTGCCAGTTTCTAGGGTCACGTCCTACAGTCAACATGTGCTCTGATACCATCTTGTAGCGACCTGACCCTAATGGATCAAGTCTGTGTGCTTAAGTGTCATCCCTGGATCGGTATGCTGACACACACAGTACTCGAGGATTTATAATAGAGGTAAATCACATGTATAAAATAACGTAAATACTTTTACCTCAATCCAAATAGCGGAACTAACAAAGGTTGTGGATTCCCATCAACACCAACGGCAAAGTTGGGTGTAGAAATCATAACCCTAACGTATCACTTACTCATCGTAAGGTTCCTGCAACATGAGACGTTGCAGCCATAGAGGGTCAGTACATTGAATGTACTAGCAAATTCACACCATAGGATAAATGATGAATAATTGCTATCACTACATGCATATTTGGCTAGTGGAAAGCTCTAAGTTTATTTTTGCATAAAGCCAATTTTTCCCTACTGCAAAGGAATAAATTTTATTTAACTATCATGGTGGTTGTTAAACATTGAGAAGATAGACATCCTCTCAATCCCAATTAAGCATCATCATTAAACCCAACAAATTTAAATTAAAGTAACATGATGAGATTCACATGATAATCCAAGAACTAGATACTCAAGATGTCCATAACCGGGGACACGGCTAACCATGATTAGTTTATACACTTTGCAGAGGTTTGCACACTTTTCCCCACAAGACTCGATCTCCTCCGTTGATTTCTCGCACTACAGGGTGTTTGAGAAGCGGGTGACCGAGACATAGACTTTCAGAAGCGCTAGCACCTTACGATCGGGTAGACAGTACCAACCTACATCCCGTACATCTGCTAGTCTACCACTGTAGGAGTTCACATGACTTAATCAACTATGCTAGAGCCCATAGTAGCTTGTGGCTGCACACGGAAGTTTCTAGCATGAAAAATCTCATGATCCCTTTGAGCCTGGGTGGCGGTCCATAATGAAAAATAGGCAATCACTGGAATACCCAGGTGCCTCAATCCACCCAGATGTGTATTAAAGTTGCCACCATAAGTTGAACCATTAATTAACAATCTCACATCTGTCATGGATACACTCACCCAATCCACGTCTACTAGCATAGCATGGCATAATAAGCAAACGTAGAAGTAACTCCCAAGGGCTTAATAATAAAACAGGTAATAGGTACTACCTCATCTACTTCCCAAAACCCACATATTAATCAAATCCTAATCATGCAATTGTTTGAGGATTGATCTAATGCAATAAAACTGGGTAGTAAAGTGGTACACTACTAGGAAAAGGCCTACTAATGGTGCACCGGTTTTGCCTACTAACGGCGCACTACCGGTGCGCCATTAGTAGCACGCCATTAGAATTTTTTAGTAATGGAGCACCACAGGTGCGCCATTAGTATCTGGTATACTAATGGCGCACCTGGCAGTGCGCCATTAGTATGTAACTCCATGCGCCATTAGTGTGCCTCCCGGGGGGGGCATATGTAACCATGTGCTTTGTCACCCTAATGGCGCACTCTGCCTTGATGCGCCATTTGTATCCTTTGGCATACTAATGGCGCACTCTGCCTTGATGCGCCATTAGTATGAATATTTGGTTTTTTTTTTGCTTTTCTGATTTTTGCACCGGTTACAAAATATATTATTGGACAGAATATAGACAGCAGCACACAGCAACATCAGATTCATCGAATACAATAGAAGATTAGTCTCCGAATACAATTCATCATATTAGTCTCCAAATTCAAAAGACCGAACAAAGATAAAACATTACAAGTCTCAAGACCGCGAGTATCGAGTTTGTCTTCACATTACAAGTCGATATCGATCATCTAAACTACCATCACATAAAAGAGAGTTGTGGTCATCATGATGAGCATCATCGCGATCAAACTGGTCTTCATCCGGTTCCTCCAACGCTCCCTCCTCTCTCCCGCTAGATAGCGGGCATATCTAGATTCGGCCTCCGCCCTAGTGGTGTACCCTTTGTAACTGTTACTCCTAAAACGGTGAACCTATCTCCGACACTCCTCCCAGTCATCGTAGACTCCGGGAACCTTACCCTTGTACACGACATACGACGACATCTCTATGCACAAGCCAAACAACAGACAATACATAAGCAATATGTAAGTATGCAACAAAAGGATCGAAAGAGAAAAGCAAGACATTAATAGCATGATTCATGGTCCTACTAATAAATAGCATCGATTACATCTAAGTTGAACGACTGTCCAAACCAAAGATACATACGAATTCATTAAAGTTTAATTACAACATGAGCCAATCAATGTTTCAGAACTACACATCATTACTTTTGACTCGACGCATCGGACAGGCGCGTGGATGAAGCTGCTGTCTGTCGTGATGGTCATGAAATCGCGGTCATTGTCACCCTGCATTTGTAGCATTCCATCTATCTCATTGTTGGACGGTTGATATCTGAGGTAGAACTGCCCCGACGTATGAAGGACATCTTGATGGATGATGTCCGCAAAGTCCGACTGGATGCGAAAGAATTCTTGTCTGAGGTCCGCGTCCTGGATTGCGGACAAGTTCGTGGCCCAATCTTTGAGATTATCTGGTAGCAGAAGTTGATGATGGCCCTTACGATCGCCGGCATGTGATGGAGGGCATAGTAGGCATCCTTCTGACCGCCAGGCGGCTGCTTGACACAGCAGAACTTTGTATTGTGTGAGAACATGTGCTTGCCGTACTTACGAACAGTCCTGGTGAAGGTGCCTCCAGATTTGGCGTAGCCGGGGAGAACATCATCAAGAACTTTCTTGACATTTGTGTAGTCTATCTTGGAGTTACGGTTCGGGTCGAAATACGTGGCCATGGAATATTTCGGGCTTAAGAGGATTAGTGTGCAATGTGTGTCACTGCACAGAACACGGAATGTTAGAAAAAAAAGAACGATCGAAATCTAAGAAATCATATGTTACGGGGCGGTTAAGGGATGACTTACTCGGGAAAGTAAGCCACAAGGAAGTTATCCTTATCTGGGTTTGCCAGAATGACGCTGAGGGAGTCCCGGATTAGGGGGTGTCCGGATAGCCGAACTATCATCATCGGCCGGATTCCAAGACTATGTAGATCTCCTACCATTGTAACCGACTTTGTGTAACCCTAGCCCTCTCCTGTGTCTATATAAACCGGATGGCTTTAGTCCATAGGACGAACAACAATCATACCATAGGCTAGCTTCTAGGGTTTAGCCTCCTTGATCTCGTGGTAGATCCACTCTTGTAACACACATCATCAATATTAATCAAGCAGGACGTAGGGTTTTACCTCCATCAGGAGGGCCCGAACCTGGGTAAAACATTGTGTCCCTTGTCTCCTGTTACCATCCGCCTAGACGCACAGTTCGGGACCCCTACCCGAGATCTGCCGGTTTTGACACCGACATTGGTGCTTTCATTGAGAGTTCCTCTGTGCCGTCACCATCAGGAAGGATGCCTTTTCCCGTCTTTAAAGACGGCACCGTCATCAAGGGAGCTTTGGCCGCCGGCCAGACTATCCGGCTAGGCGGTTTTCTTATCACCGCCTGTTCGGCCACCGCTCCGACAATGACCTCTCAGGTCATCGAAAGCGATCTTCACGTCAGCTCGAAATTCGCTGAGCAGCTGGATCCGATTGAGCTCTCCTCCATAAACGAGCTCTTGAATCGCATCGCCGCGCTGGGAGTCGCTACCGACTACGATCAGATTGGGCTTAAAACCGATCTGAGAGAAATTAACTCTCCCCAGGTTACCCACCACATTATCGTGGTAGAGGAGAAATGTGACGACTCTTCTTCTATGTTAAAAACCAACTATGTCCGGATTCCCGATCCCTCCATGCCGGATTCCCGCGGAGGGTCGGACGCTAATCAAATATTGAACCTAAAGTCAGGCATCAGACCAGATTTGTTGAAAAGCATCCAGCAAACCAAGCTTCCGAATCCGGAAGCTTCTTGGCATTTGAGCCTCAGATCGGGCGGGGTTCTGAACTTAATTCCACCCGCCCACCCAAACATAAGCGATCTATCTCAAATACGGCAAGAGCCCCATGAAACAGTACATCATTACTGGGCCAGATTCCTCCTGGTTATGAACAGGATAAAGGACTGCCATGAAGAAAGCACGATTTCAATTTTCTGCAACAATTGCACGGACAAGGGAATCATAAACACCATCAGTCGTCGCGAAGTTACACGCTTCGCCGACCTAGCGACCATTGTACAAAAATACTGCGCGATGGAGAGTGTCTGGAAAACCGAAACTAGGTTTTGGGACAATCTGGCCCTGAATACAGCCCCAGTCCGAAATAAAAGGGTGCGTCATAATCAAGCACCTGGGTTAAAAACCAAAAAGCAAAAAACCCCTAAAGGGTACAGAACCATACTGGAGGGATGGCTCAATGGACCCTGCACAATCCACACTACGGAGGGCGCCACTCCAACTCATAGCCTTCGAGCATGTTGGATACTACGGCAGGTGGCCAAAAGTGGCGAAGGCTTTTTAGCGCCGGGCAACCAGCCCAGCAGTACCAGTACGGTATTAACAGTCTTCGAGACTTTCGCATCAAATAACATGTGGAAACGAACAATCTGCAGCCTTGCCGAAGTCTACCAAGTAGCAACAACAAATCCAAGGAGCGACACGGCTATCACCTTCAATGCCAGCGACGAACCTAAATTCCGAACAACTAGAGCACCAGCCACATTGGTTCTCTATCCGATAGTGGTCGGCTTTCATCTTACCAAGGTACTCATGGATGGCGGTAGCGGATTAAACCTCATCTACGAGGAAACCCTTCAAAAAATGGAAATTGACTGGAGCCGCATTGAGCGAAGCAGCACAACCTTCAGGGGAATAATCCCTAGTCGAGAAGTATGCTGCACAGGAAAAATCACACTAGATGTAGTGTTCGGCTCGCCGGACAATTACAGGTCCGAAGAGGTCACGTTCCAAGTGGCCCCATTCGGCAGGCATTCACAATCTTCCAAGCTATACCCCATTACGGGTACATGAAGCTCAAAATGCCCAGACCCAATGGAATAATCACTCTCGCCAGTGATCCAGATACAGCACTCCGCGCTGAAAATAAGACAGCCGCACTGGCCCTAGAGGCATTATCCGAAGCCCTAGCGGCAGAGGAACTAACTGCGCTGCGCTCCACGGTGGATAGGGACGATGTGATACTCGATAAGAGGTCCAAGTCCACCTCCTTTAAACCAGCAGACAAAATAGTCAAATTTCAGGTCCATCCAATGGACCCCACAAAGACAGCCTCCATCGGGACACAATTAAATCCTGATGTAGAAGCCGCACTACGAGAATTCCTTCGGGAAAATTGGGACATTTTTGCCTGGCACCCTTCAGACATGCCAGGAATCCCGCGCAGGCTGGCAGAGCACAGCCTAAATATCCTAAAAGGATTCAAGCCAGTCAAACAAGCTCTTCGGCGATTTTCCGAACCCAAAAGACAGGCAATGGGAGAGGACCTAGCCAAACTCTTAGAAGCCGGATTCATCAGAGATATAAAACATCCGGACTGGCTAGCCAATCTAGTAATGGTACCAAAAAAGGAAAAAAACTGGCGCCTCTGCGTCGATTTCAAAGACCTTAACAAGGCCTGTCCAAATGACCCTTCCCCCTCCCTCGCATCGACCAAATCATCGATGCTACTACAGGGCACGATTCATTGTGCTTCCTCGACGCATACTCCGGATACCATCAAATCAAGATGGCGGAGAAAGACCAGGATGCAACAGCATTCATTACTCCATATGGGCCATTCTGCTTCAACACAATGCCCTTTGGACTCAAAAACGCCGGTGCAACATATCAGCGCATGATTCAAACATGTCTGGCTACCCAGATAGGCAAAACAGTAGAGGCATATGTAGACGATGTGGTCGTCAAGACCAAACACGTCGAAACTCTAGTAGACGACTTGAGGATGACATTCGACAACCTCCGAGCATATGACATTAAGCTCAACCCGGAAGAATGTGTCTTCGGAGTACCAGCCAGAAAGCTCTTGGGCTTCATGGTATCCGGTAGAGGAATTGAAGCAAACCCAGCCAAGATCAGAGATCTGTCACAATTGGATATCCCAAAAGATCTCAAGCAAATACAAAAACTAACTGGATGCGTAGCGGCTTTAAGTCGCTTCATCTCCCGTTTGGGAGAAAAGGCCCTGCCCCTCTATCGCCTCTTCCGGCGCACCGAACATTTTGAATGGACAGATGCTGCCACGGCCGGACTCGAAGAAATAAAGGCCATACTGGCAACAAATCCAATCCTGGCCGTGCCCAACCTGGGCGAACCTATGTTATTATATATCGCAGCAACACATCAAGTTGTCAGCGCGGTACTCGTTGTCGAACGAGAAACAGAAGGGCACAGATTCCCTCTTCAAAAACCAGTGTACTACGTATCCACTGTCTTAACTCCATGCAAGTCCCGGTACCCACATTATCAAAAGATAGCGTATGCGGTGTTCATGGCATCCCGGAAACTGCGACACTACTTGCAAGAGTGTTCCATAACGGTGGCCTCCGAAGTACCTCTCAACGATATTATAAACAATCGCGACGCAACGGGCAGGATTGCAAAATGGGCCATTGAGCTCTTACCATTCAACATAACCTAAAAACCACGGCAAGCTATAAAGTCGCAGGTTCTGGCTGACTTCGTCGCCGAATGGACCGAAGCCGAACTCCCTAAAGAGTACGGCGCGTACTCCAATTGGATCATGCATTTCGACGGATCCAAAATGTTGGCTGGCTTGGGGGCTGGCGTCATCTTGACGTCCCCAACTGGAGACACAATCCAATACGTACTTCAAATAATGTACATGGACTCCAACAACGCAGCCGAATATGAGGCCCTTCTACATGGCCTCCGGATGGCAATCTCCATGGGCATTCAACGCCTAGAGGTGCGCGGGGATTCAAACCTCGCAATATCCCAAGTAAATGGAGACTTTGACGCCAAAGATCCAAAAATGGCAGCTTACCGCAACGCCGTCCTAAAAATGTCAGCTCGGTTCGAAGGACTCGAATTCCACCATGTAGCCCGGGATAATAACCAGGCAGCAGACGTGTTAGCACGCATCGACGCAAAAAGAGACGCCGTCCCTCCAAACATCTTCCTGGAACGGCTCTTTAAGCCATCTGTATTATGGGAAGAGGAGTCCGGAAATAACAATCTGGAGCCAGTGCAGCACCTAACTCAGACCATTCTGACACAATCGGCGGCTCAGCCAATGAAATAACACCTTCAGCCCACGAAATAATGGCAGTAATTGCCCCGTGGATGGAACCATTCCTAGCCTACTTAATCAGGTAGGAACTTCCCGAAGACCAAAATGAGGCCCGCTGCATAGTTCGGCGATCTAAATCCTACAAGGTCCACGAGGGAGAACTTTATAAGGAAAGCACAACCGGAGTCCTTCAAAGGTGTATCTCTGAAGAGGAAGGGCGAAATCTCCTGGATGAAATTCACGCCGGACTCGGCGGGCACCACGCTGCAGCCCGGGCCCTTGTAGGCAAGGCCTTCTGTCAAGGATTTTATTGGCCGATAGCCCGGGCAGATGCTCAGGACTTAGTCCAACGATGCGTTGGTTGCCAGCTCTTTGCTAATCAGAGCCACATGCCACCCATCGCCCTCAAAACTATACCCATTACCTGGCCGTTCGTGGTCTGGGGGCTTGACATGGTTGGACCCCTTAAAGGGGGAACCCACAAGCACAAGTACTTATTGGTCATGGTGGACAAATTCACGAAATGGATGGAGGCCAAGCCGGTTAAAACGGTAGAATCCGGACCTGTGATAGACTTCATATCTGGGGTAGTACACCATTTTGGCGTCCCCCACAGCATCATCATTGATAACGGCACGAATTTCACGGCCGACGAGGTTAAACTCTGGTGCAAAAACATGGGCATCAAGCTCGACTACACTTCAGTCTATCACCCCCAAACTAACGGTCAAGTCGAGCGAGCAAATGGTCTAATCATGAGCGGCATCAAACCCAGACTAGTGCGGTCCCTCAAGGAATCTAACACGCACTGGGTATAGGAGATCGACTCTGTACTCTGGGGGCTGCGGACCACGCCAAACCGAACTACCGGATTCACACCATTTTTTATGGTGTACGGCGCAAAGGCAGTTCTGCCCTGCGATATAATTCATGACTCACCTCTCGTGCGCATGTACAAAGAAAGAGAAGCCGAGTTGGATCGGCAGGACAGTTTGGACGCCTTAGAGGAGGAGTGGGACGTGGCAAAAGCTCGTTCCGCATTTTATCAGCAGCAGGCTCAAAGATATCAAAGCAGAGAAGTACGGGGCAAAACTTACAATGTTGGCGAACTTGTTCTGTGCATGCCGGACAAGAAAAAGGACAAACTTAAGCCCAAGTGGGAAGGTCCCTTCATCATCGACCAAGTCCTGACCGGCGGAGCATACCATCTACGCAACGCATCTGACAACCGACTCGAGCCGAACCCATGGAACGTAGCCCGCCTCTGAAGATTCTACGCCTAACGCCGGACTCAGACTTCGTCTCACTCCTCCGTCCACCTTTTTACATTTTCACTATCTCTTGTCCCCCTCCTTCTTCCCACTTTTTTTCAATACCTTTGATAGGCTGATGCGCGCATTGTTCGCACACACTTGATGTGCTTCTAGCACTCATTATACCTGGGGGCTTCTTTAAAGAAGCTTATTTATACGGGCTTCATGCCCAACACATGCGTTATACTTCCGCATGTACCTTTTATTCACCATTATATGCATCTATATGACTTAAGTTTTGGCCAAGCTAGGTTGCCTGGCTCCTGTGCTTACCCCTACGTTCCCGATTGTTCGGCTAGGAGGTAAAGGGAGCACCTCTGCGATTGTTACTGCCGGGTCAGCCGGATGTGTACCTCAGACTGGGTGAAGCCGAAAGCTAGCGTTCTTAAGAGAATATTCGGTCGGTGACTTGAAAGATGATTTATTACTTACTTATTTATCTGCCCCCAGATGCTTTTTCTGCTATTTTCGCAGTACGGACATGCACTTTAGGGCATGCCTCCCAGGGAAAGGAACCCTTAACAGAACTATTCTCCCTGGAAGATGTTTCTTACTACCCATGTAATATTACATAGCTAGTTGGGCACTTGTCTAATAAAGCAATTATGACCCCGATGCCTTGTCTCCATGCATGCCCCGGTTCTTTTATAACCGTAAGGGTATTCGGACACACTCCGGACTATTGGGTCCCGAGGTTGAAGCGAAACGGTCCGCAAAGACAAACGATCTACAATACGGCTAGAAGGCATTCTATATGTCATTTCAAAATTACATCGTCATACTAACTGATTGTACTCCTCTTCAATCCCATCTAGCAGGCTGTCTAATTTACAGTCCTGTTGGGAATATTTCGCGGCCAGCTCTACTTGGCCATACATCAAGCTCACAGGGATCTCCTTCCCATCAGGCCCCACCGGTCCGACCTCGGCCATGTGGTTTGGGTCAGCCTTCGGGTACCGCGTCTTCACCATGGCCCAGGCCTCCTTGGCACCTTGATGGCATGCCGATATCTTCCACAGACGAAGACGTCGCCATACTCCCTGAAGTTTCTCAGCAAGCCCTCCAAGGCCCTCAGGTAGGGAGACGGAAGGCCATAAGGCCTGCACGACGCCACTCATCGCCTGCCGAACACGTTCGAGTAGTTGCACCAGTTCGGGAAGTTGATCACCCGTTGAACCGGGTATTTCCTCCGCAGGGCGACCTGTGAGCACACCTAAAGACACATTTCTGTCAATCGACTTCCTCGCTGAATTCTTCTTTTCAAAGGAATTTGCTCAAGCACTTACTATAAATGCCGCGACAAAGCCGCTGATTCTCCTTCACGGAGCCAGACAACTGGGCCCGAACATCTTTCAGCTCTTCTCCTAGCTGGATGTGGGCATCTTGGAGCTTGTTCCTCTCCTGCTGCACCTTCATAAGCACCCTCTCGCCGGCCTTTAGCTGACGCAGTAGCTGTTGCTTGTCCGGATCTAGTCCGGCGCCCTCTGCAATATTATTGTCAGATTTACGCACATGCCACACTTTGTTAATTGCTTATCTTTTCGAGGTACATATTACCAGCGGGGGTCGCTGTGGCTCCCCCTGTGGTGGCCAGTGCGGCCTCAAGTTGGGCCTTGCACTCTTGGAGCTCCTGGGACAGGTGGGTATTCTTCTCCGTAAGATCCTGCATAATAAATGATCCTTAAATCGGTTATTTTAACTATTTTAAGTCTCAGGGGCTACTGGCATATATAACTATTAAAATTACTTACCCGTATGTCTTTCACATACTGCTTCGTGGCTCTGGTTAAACCATCTTGAGCGGCACGGAGGTGCGCGTTTCCCGCATCAAAGGCATTTAACGCCTCTGGGGAGAAACACGTGTCACGAAGAACTGTCCGGCGACGCCTGTGATTCATGGCGCTCTCCACCTCGGACCGGGTGGCGGACAGCCTGTCGGCATCCTCCGTCGGACGAGCGTCCGGCTCATGCCTTGTGTTCGCCTCCCCTTCCGGACCATGCGTTGGAGCATGGCTAGCGGAGGCTTGATTGGCAACCTCTCCGGACAATGTCCGGCGAGCGCTCTTTCTGGAAAAGTTGTGAGCATTAATATACCTCCTAGGGATCCTTCCCTTAAAAACAGCGGTGCTCCATACCGTTGCGGCGACGTTTTGGTTCGCGCTGCACTCCTCTTCCGCCTGCTGGGCCGAACTGACCCTTGTTGCTCAGCCGCCGCGGGTTCGGCTTCCCGCCTTAAAGGCACCTCCTGCCATGCACCATCAGTATAAGATGGTCGGAATTGATGGTATCAAGACCTCGGTCATAATCACCTAGGAGGCCGGAAACAAACCGGGGTAGTCAGCCGTAATGGCGACTAGAGCATTGTCCATGCTAAGTTGGTGGAACACCCCGTCAATCAGCTCCACCTTTATGTCCGGATCCTCTTTGGAGGCCGGATCAAGGGATCGTTCCGGATCCTCGGGCTGTGGAGTTAGGCTTCATATGCCCTCCACGTCCCGACGCAGCTCCTGCGTCGAAATCACAAAGTAAGATACTTGACTTTGAAAGTATGGATCGGGTAGATGAACGTACGCTTACCTAGCTCCGAGGGTTATTCATGGAGAATCCATTCAATGGATTCGTGCGGAGGAAGTCCTCCTCCTCCCCCTTGTACAAGCCGGACAGGATCTTTGCCAGGTCGGCTGCCGAGCCTGGCCCTCTGCGGCCATGACGGGTGGCGTCATCTTCCCCGTTGAAATCCCACATAGGGTGGCCCCTATATTGGAGTGGCTGCACCCCTCGCATAATGCACGTGGCCATGATTCCAATCATGGTCAATCCGGAGTGGGCCAGTAACCTAATCCGGCCCATCAGATAATGGACGCTCCCATCATCTTCCCGTTGAGGGCTCCGCAGGCGCCACCTCAGGCGTTTCTTCAAGGGAGCATTGCTGAACTCCGGGAGGCTGATCCGAACTGGATCCGTCAGAGGAGCGTCTTCCATGTAGAACCATTCCGAAGGCCAGCCTTCGGACGCCTTCTTCGGGGTGCCGGATAGATATCCGGTCCGGGCGATGCGCCATATTTCGGCTCCGCCCACTTGATATATCGACCCCTCGTGAGAACGGGGTACGAGGCAAAACAATCTCTTCCACAGTGCAAAATGGGGCTCGATGCCCAAGAACAGCTCGCAAAGAGCTACTAAGCCCGCGATGTGCAAAATGGAGGTAGGCGTGAGGTGGTGAAGCTGGAGTCCGTAGAACTCCAGGAGCCCCCAGAGAAACGGATGTATGGGAAATCCGAGTCCCCTTATTAGATAAGGGATAAAGCATAGCCGCTCTCCTTTGGAAGGGTTGGGGACGCTCTCCGCCTGCTTTCCACCCCTGAAGGTGGCCAGTCCGGCTCGAACCGGAACCATGAAAGCTGGGGGAAGATATCCCTCGGTTTGGAGCACCACTAGCTTGCTGTGTGAAACTGAGCATCTCCCCCAATCTCCTGGCTTAGGGCTGGGAGCACGAGAGGAGGAGCCGCGTCGACTATCCATGATAGAATGGATTTTTGTCAGAAGCGCTTTGATGAGTACTTGTGGAAGGAGGATGGTGTGAGTTGGATCTAGATCCTCGCCTCTCTTATAGGCGGCTCATTCGCACGGCTAGGGGGTAAAATGTAAAAATACCCTAGCTTTTCGAATTCATACGACATGTGGAAGAAGGCCATTATTGGGCATAGAAGCCAAGGAGCGCAACATTTATAAGGAAGCCGGACACTATTCGGCAAGAACATGAAGTTTGAAGGAGAACCCGCCTTGCAACGCCGAAGACAATATACGCGCCGGACTCGTCGTCGCTAAATCCTGGTTCGGGGGCTACTGAGGGAGTCCCGGATTAGGGGGTGTCCGGATAGCCGAACTATCATCATCCGCCGGACTCAAAGACTATGAAGATACAAGATTGAAGACTTCATCCCATGTCCGGATGGGACTTTCCTTGGCGTGGAAGGCAAGCTTGGCGATACGGATATGTAGATCTCCTACCATTGTAACCGACTTTGTGTAACCCTAGCGCTCTCCGGTGTCTATATAAACCGGATGGCTTTAGTCCATAGGACGAACAACAATCATACCATAGGCTAGCTTCTAGGGTTTAGCCTCGTTGATCTCGTGGTAGATCCACTCTTGTAACACACATCATCAATATTAATCAAGCAGGACGTAGGGTTTTACCTCCATCAAGAGGGCCCGAACCTGGGTAAAACATCGTGTCCCTTGTCTCCTGTTACCATCCGCCTAGACGCATAGTTCGGGACCCCCTACCCGAGATCCGCCGGTTTTGACACCGACAGACGCCTTCGAGGTGTGAACTCGCAACTTGGCGGTCCCCAGCGCTGCTCAAGTGCTTGGCACGCATGTAGAAGGGGTTGACTATCACGATGTCCGGGGTCTTGTCTCCAATGATCCGCATCTCCATACTCAGCAAAAACAGCCGAACGAAGGTGTAGTGCAGCGGATGAAGGTTAAACATAGCAAAGATGTCATCAAACCGCAGGACGAGCGTACCCCCGATGTCGCCATCCACAAAGCCCTTTCCCTCTGGCACCTTGGCCACGAAAACCGGGTATGCCACATCCTTCTCTCTGAGACGCCACTTCTCCAAAGAAAGAACACTGTCGTGCAGACTCCGCATAGCGCTGGTTGCAGCATTCAGCATATTTGGCGGTAGCATCGCCCTACCCGCCACATGCACCCTCCTCGAGATATCCTTAGGTGAAGGTGGCCCGTCCTGAGCACGGATCGAACTCGGTGCCGGCTGGCTCGCACCGACACCCTTGTTAGTCTTTCGTTTCCGTCCCTTCTTCTTGATCTCCTGTAATCGGACCGAGTTCTGCTCCCAGACCACCTTCTTGAGCGTGTTGGGGCCGATAATATTTCACACCTCAGCTATCTGAGGCTCGGTGAAGATAGGAGCTGGAGGCGTCTCCTGAGAACTGAACACTAGACAACACCTATTGCAATTGGATTTCTCCGTCGTACCAGCTAGATTGCGGTCGTCTTGGTTGGGTTCTTGAGAAAGAGGCCCGCAGAACTCGTCAGCATACCCATGTTCGGCAAAGTACTTATCGACTTTGGTAAATGTACCATCGTCGACATCGTTGTCGTCCGGATCCTGTGCCATAGGGCTATCCGAATCCTGTGCCATAGGGATGTCTAACATAGGGATGTCCGGCAGGTCCGGTAGCGTTGCGGCGTTCTTGCCATGGCTTGGCGCCGGCACGACTGGCGGTCTTGTCTGTGGGCTGGTGTCCCCCGCCCCTAAACGAATCTGGCTCTTCGGCCAAAGTAGCGGCCAGTTTACGCAGGCGCTGAGGGTCATCTCATCTTCTTCGTCGGCCCCAGCGGGTCGAACCGGAGGTAACAGCTCGTCGTAGCCTGGCAGCACCCGAACCACTTCAACCCTATACGCTGTGGGTGGCATCGGATTACCGTGGAACATGCGGTTGCCCGGTTGAACGATTCTGCCCTTGGCGACATCGACCAACTCGGCGCCCACGAAGTGCAGAAGAGTGCAAGGAACATCGGCGGTGCCCTGCGAAAACATGTACAGGGCGTCAGGGATGGCCAGTCAAAGGCAAGGAGATGAAGTCATCGGCCGAGAGGCTTAGTTACCGTGATGCTGTCGAGCTCGGCTAATGTCAAGGCACCACCAACGGCGGGCGTGCAACTGACGGAGGGGGCGCTTGCCGGCGAGGTGCCGGCCGGCGTACACCCGGGTGCATTAAGCTCCAATGCCCGTGCTGGCGCCGGAGACACGAATACCACCTCTACCGGAGACACCAATGGCGCCACCGGAGACACCAATGGTGCCGCCTGCACGCTGTGCGAGTTGCTGGCCGTGAAGCTGGGAACCGGGGGAGGCCCCTGTTGGCCGCCCGCAATCCACGTCGTCAGCCCATGAATCAACGTAGGCACCATGGCGTTGAGCTTCGTTCCCAGTTGTTGTTCCACTTGCTCTTGGACAAGCTCCGGAATCCGCGCAACTTGTGCCTTGAGTGCTTCAACCTCGCGCATCTGGCTTTCCGAGCTGGCCTTTTTCTCCTTCCGCACACCAGCGGTATAGTATGACCCCCATTTTGTGGACAAGCCTTTGCCGGCCACACGACCAGCTGACGTCGGCTTAGTGAGCTTATCCTTGCTTTTCATTACGTTCAGCGCCCTATTTAAAGGGGTGTCAAAAGGGGAGCTCTGAGACGTCCCCGAGCTACTGCTTTCAGTTTCCTGCAAAAGGAACGTTAACCATTTAGATATGGGGATTAATTAGAGTGCAACCATATGGAGCTAATTACGCGGGGGTGTATTCCTTACCAGAACAAGCTCAAGCGCCTTGGTCTTCGGATCCGTGGTAAGCTCCTTTGTTATCGGGTCCTCCTTGTACCGGGCCCTGACATAGTTCCTGGTCTGCTTGTTACCGCTGGATTTCTCGAAGCGGGGCGGTAGGCCTTGCTCGGCACGCTCCGCGTCCTCCTTGTCCCATATAGGCTCCGCCACTCTGTAACCGCCGGGACCGAGTTTGTGTTCCCCTAAGTTCAACTCCCGCATTTCTTTCCCCCACTGACTTGATTCGGTGGTTGCACTTCTCTCGCACTTTATCTTGAACTCCTTGTAGTCATCTTCGCTCATCAAAGGATATTTCGCCTTGATCTTCTCATAACTATCACCTTTATCAATCATTCTCTTCACCGCGCTTCTCCAAGTAGACAGGGTCGTGCTCATCTTCGTGAGGGCGGCACTGTTCACTTTATTCCCTGAGAGGCGTGTGTTTTCAAATTCGGCAGGGAACTTGTATCGTTCGTGCAACTTCGTGAAGAGGAGGTTGCGCAAATTCCCTCGGTCCTTATGCCTAAGGTTCTCGGTGTTGATCGAGACGGTGCTCCGAAGAATGCACCCGAGCGAAACCGAGTACCCCTTGACTATATGTTTGGGCTCCGTTGGATTCCCGTCGGAGTCCACTTGAGTGAATTCCTCCTTGAGGGTGCGGAGCACATTCGGGCGCCGGTCCTTCCTTTGCTTCTTGGGTTGGCTGCCATCTGTGTGTGCGCCGCCATCATCAGTGGTGGCATCCTCGGCGGCACCATCAGTGGTGTCATCCCCGACGCCACTAGGGGTTGTGTAATCAGGATCGGTGTCTTCCGTGGTGTCCTCATAGCAGTGAGGTTGTTCCTCCGTCTCCTGGGACAGCTCCCAGAATTGCTTGCCGCCCGAACCGCCGGCCTCATCGTTGTTGGCCATGTTTCGCTTTAAATAGGAAAACAGTTTGGTCAAAAAGTTGGTTATTGTCAAGGAACAAGATCATGGTCTCATCATTTAGGGTTTGTCGAAACCGAGGCATCCTAAAAGCTAAGCTTTTATCATTTAGGGTTTGTCGACGCTGAGGCACCCTAAAAGCCTAAGCCGAGGCACCCTAGGTTGGGCCTAATCACTTGGCACTAATCACTTGGCTCTATTGCCACCTATGGTTTAATGCAGCAAGAATGGCGGGGCATTTGATCCTACTTAACTAAGTACTAAGATACCCCGGTCCATGCATTAGTCGCAAGTACCCCATATGTCCTATTTTTAGCAAAGTCATGCTAAAATTTCAGCATGACCTTTGCTGAAAATAGGACATATGGAGTACCCGAATTTGCCGGAACGGAAGTTAATCAACATTCCGGCAAACTCAAGGGCCTCTCGGGGTACCTGCAAATTCATCACGACACGATGGTCGGAGACAAAACCTAGCAAACTAGCAAGATGATCATCATCTTTGCAAGATAGTAGCTCAAGTTTTTGACAGTAGCCTCTGAAGAAAACAGCATTGCAACATTCAAGTTCACAGGATAAAAAAATCATCCACATTCACCAACCCACATGATGTTAAAACCCACATGAGCTGTAAACAGACTTTAAAAACCCACATGATGTTATAACTATATACACTGAACATGATGATACCAAATGGGAAGGAAAATTGTATCACTCTAGATTAGTGTAGCCACTATCTAACAAAACCAAAATGTTAACAAAATTACACCATGATGATACCAAATTCTTGTAGCGGTACAATGAGTTCACAGGATAAAAAAATCATCCACATTCACCAACCCAAACTGGTGGAGATACAGCAAACCAGAACCTCCCAGGTTTCTGCCATTTTATTTTTCCCACCGTATATGTTTTTTGATTCATTTCATGGTACTTGCTGTCAAACCAAGTATTTTCTTTCTACAAAATCTGGGAAGTTTCCTTCTTACTGTCTCACTATCTTACTGTCTCACTACAAAAAACTAGTATGCTTCGTTGAGACTAGTATGCTTAGTTGCATTATGACAGACAAAAACTACAAATATTTGTGTTTTTAGTTGAGAAATACAGCGACAGTGTGATAGGAAAGTTTCAGCTGGCAAAGTGTCATGATTCAGACAACAGAGCAGCTAAGCATAGCAAGTGGATAGTTTAGTCAGTATACTAGTACTCTTTAGAAAGCATGAGACATATATTACCTGGAGGAGACTTCGTCGGAGAGTTGCCTATGCATTGAAAATACAACGAGATCAGCAAAGGATAGTAAGATATATACTGAAATTATCATAACAAAATGACAGCTACTGCCATGGTCAAAGAATAGATTATGATAGCTGGACAAGTACAGGTCAAACTAGATAATTTTCAGAACTGGTTTAAAACCACCGCAGGATAAAACAATGCATCCAAGACTGGGCTTAGACTAATATCCTCATAGCATAATCTGACATCAAGCAAATATTATAAGAACAGTGAAAATGTATGTTCACTGCAAATGAATATGGACCAAGTGTTCTCATTAACTACTTAAAGAATTAGTTCCATATTGTTGCATGAGAATTCTAGAGAGAAAAGATACATGGTTCTACTTCTGGGATTGGTTACATCTCTTATTGTTCACATTCTTGTCAAAGGACTTTAACCATTAATTATCAGAAGAACTAATGCACATTTAAACACCTTGAATCCGGAAGAAGTAATACAACACTACATAGTACCTCTGTAGTTTCCATGCCAAACTATGGGTGATATCAAACCATTAGAAAGCATGATCATGAGAACAACATCAGTTTGAAAGATATTGTAACCCCTCCTGGTAACAAATATTTATCTACTCATTTGTAGATACCTAGGAGTAACAAGACTATCAAACTAACAGATCCATTAATCAATTATGGACTTCTTACATGTTACATCTATCATTAGTGGCCAGAAAGAATAGTAATTAATGTTTCATATTGTTGCATGAATCCAAACTCACTTGAAAATTCACTAATTGAGCCTAGCTACATAAAGAAAGAATCTCTAGGCGGATGCTTAGTTGAGACTAGTATCCTCTAAAATGCATCTAAACGCAAGCTCAGAGATTTGAACATTTGGAAAACCCTAGCTACTTAATTCTCCAACCCCCTTTCCTTGTCCAAATTTCTCCAACCCCCAACCCTAGAACACATCAAAAGGAAATAAAGAGGGGGAAGAGGGGGAAGCGGCTCGGGTGCTCACTTGGGAGGTCGAGGGTGACTCGGGGCAGCCGGAGCTAGTCGAGGCGGCGCGAATTCGGCGTTGAGCGGTGGCGCTCCTCCTGGGCAGGCCGCACGGTCGAGGGCGTCGAGCGGTGGCGGTCCTCCTGGGCGTCCGACCTCGTCCGGGTCCTCGTAGTCGAAGAGGAAGACGGCGGCGGTCCTCCTGGGCAGGCCGCGTGGTGTTGGACGGTGAGCACGTCGAG
>NC_041381.1:110928975-110929532 GCF_002162155.2 Triticum dicoccoides | reverse complement strand
GAGGCGGCGCTCGGCTCGGGGACGGCGAGGGAGGCGGAGAGGGAGTCGGCGCTCGGCTCGGGGACGGCGAAGGAGGTGAGGGGGGCGGCGAGGGGGACGGCAAACACGGGGGGGGGAGGGCAGCGGGTGAGATCGATGAGGCAGGGGAGAGATTAGAGGGATTGGGGATTTAGTGTGGGGGGAAGCTTTCTAATGGCGCACCACCCCCTCGTGCGCCATAAGTACGACTATTCTAATGGCGCACCACCCCTCGGTGCGCCATTAGAATTTTGTTTTAATCTAGCCCACTAGCCCTATCTACAACCTAACCCTATCTACAACAGAACCCACCCACTAGCCCGACTGGTCAGCACGCAGCACACACACCAGGAGGTCCTGGGTTCGATTCCCAGGCTCCCCAAAATTTTTTTATGCATTTTAGATGCTGTTTTTTATATTTATTTGTGATTAAATATGTTCAAACTTGTTTAAATCATAACAGTAATATTTTTTTTATAAAAACAGTAATAATTTTTTTAAAAATATGTTCAAATTTGTTACTTGAAAATATCATCGGC
>NC_041381.1:110886511-110928829 GCF_002162155.2 Triticum dicoccoides | reverse complement strand
GGGTGCTCGTCGGCGGTGGTGGAGCGGGGGAGGGTTGCGGTGGGTCGTCGGCGGCGGTGGAGCTAGCGGGGGAGGGTGCGGGATTTAGATGAAGGGGGATCGAGATCGAGATGGAGGGGGAATCGAGATCGAGATGGAGGGGGATCGAGATCAAGTGTCCTCGTGATTTCAAAAAGTGCCCATGAAATTTAAAAATATACATGATATCAAAAGTGCCCATGAAATACAATCGAGAAATGAAGACTACGATTTAAATACAATCGATCTTAGCTAGCTATCTGTTCACAATCTTCTTGCCCTTCTTTTTCGCAAATGGAGTTCTTCTGTGGAACGGACGTCCTTTAGGTAGGGTGGTCCTGCTTCTTCTTGTGGTGTGTGCTGCTACTTCATCGTCGTCGTCATGTTCGATCTTCGGGTCGCCGTACTTGTCGAAGTCTTGCTCATTGGCTACTCCATCCATTCCGATGATCTTCCTTTTGCCTCTCCTCACGACAACACGACTGGGCTTTGGCGGGTCGGTAATGAAGAAGCATTGGTCCACTTGGGAAGCCAGTACCCATGGCTCATTTTTCGCGGTGACGTTTGCGCCCGCGGTCTTGGATTTGGCTTCGGGTATAACCATGGTGGTGAAATATCGGTCTTCTTTTAGGACGCTCTTGGCCCATCTGACACGGAACATCGGCACCTTCTCTCCAGCGTAGCTCAGCTCCCAGATCTCCTCGATCCTTCCGTAGTATCTGTCCTTGTCCTTACCGGTGTAGGATTCCATCGTTACCCCGGACTTCTGATAACCATCGCTCTTCATGTCCTTGTCCTCGGTGTAGAATGTGTAGCCGTTGATATCGTACGCCTCATAGGTCATCAGGTTGTGCTCGGCGCCCTGTGACAAGGTGAATATGAGTTGTTCTTCCGCAGAAGAATCTTCATGTAAAGGGTACGACAGAAGCTTCTGCTTGAACCAACGCGTGAAACATGAGTTTTGCTCTTTGAGTATATCTCCGTCGGTCCTCTGTTGGCCTCGGTCATTGTACGTCTTCTCAATAAAGGTTTTGTTCTCTACCACCCAAGGATCGACCACATCTATGTGTTGTAGTGCGACTAGGTTTGCTCTTTCAAAGTCGGCGAGTCGACCCTCAAAGTCGACATGCATTTTGCAACGACCCTCACGGTGACCCCATCCAGCGAGCCTGCCGAGGTGCCTGTTGACGGGCAGACCAACGGGGTTCTCGATGCCTAGATAATTCTTGCAGTAGGAGATGCACTCTTCGGTCAGAAAGCCCCTGGCTATACTTCCCTCTGGACGTGACATGTTCTGAACGTATCCTTTGATGACACCATTCATCCTTTCGAACGGCATCTTGCTGTGTAGGAACGTTGGCCCGAGTTGGATGATATCCTCCATGATATGGACCAGCAGAGGCATCATAACGTCGAAGAATGCGGGCGGGAAGTACATCTCAAGCTCACATAGTATCACCATGATCTCTTCCTGTAGCCTTCTGAGTTAGCTCACGCCAATCGACTTCCGAGAGATGACGTCGAAAAATTTGCATAGGCCAAATAGCATTTCACGGACGTGCGCGTCCATGATCCCACGGATTGCAACTGCAATTATCTGCATCATCAGCACGTGACAGTCGTGAGACTTCATCCCGCTGAACTTTTGCTTCGCTGGGTCTAGGTATCTGCTTATCTTCCCCGCGTAACTGTAAGGAAGTTTTACTCCTAGGAGGCAGGTGAAAAACTGGTCGATCTCCTCCTGACTTAGAGTGAAGCACGCGGGAGGGTAGTCATTTCCGGTCTTCTTGGCCTTTTTGCCTTTGCGACGACTTTCTGTGTCCTGCTTCGCCTCATCATCATCATCATCATCATCATCATCATCATCATCATCATCATCATTAGCGTGAAGCTCCTGCCTGATGCCCATTGATTTCAAGTCTGCCCTTGCTTTCGGCCCATCTTTGGTCCTCTCTGGCATGTTGAGCAGGGTACCAAGCAGACTCTTGCAGACATTCTTCGTGATATGCATGACATCAAGTCTCGAAGACGTTCTTCCAGTACGGCAAGTCCCAGAAAACAGACCTCGTTTTCCATACCTTCAGCAGCGGCTCTGGCGCCTTTCGCTTCTTTCCCGGCTCTGACGCCTTTTGCTTCTTTCCCGGCAGTGGGCAGTCTTTCCAATTTTTCAACAGCTCGTCTATTTCCTCGCCGCTCCTCGTACACGGGCGTTTTTGGGGTTCGGTTTCACCATCGAACAGATCCTTGCGTTTCCTCCACGTGTCATCGTTGCAAAGCCACCTTCGATGTCCCAGGAACACGGTTTTCAAAGACCTGGGATCTCTATCTAGTTGGCGATATGTTGTGTCATCCATGCACCTTACGCATCCAGAAAATCCGTGGACTATCTGCCCCGCGAGATATCCGTAACCAAGATAGTCGTGCACTGTCGTGAGCAGTGCGGCTCTCATAGGGAAATATTCTTTCTCTGCGGCGTCCCACATATTGGCTGGCGTTTTCCACAGCGTGTCTAGCTCCTCCTTCAGCAGCCCCAGATACAGATTGATGGTGTTCCCTGGTTGTTTCGGCCCTTCAATTAGCATACTCATGTGAATGTACTTCCTCTTCATGCACAACCAGGGGGGAAGGTTGTACATCCACACAAACACAGGCCAGGTGCTATGTGTGCTTCTCTGGTTGCCAAACGGATTGACTCCATCGGTGCTCGCGCCCAGCACGATGTTCCTTGGATCCTTCCCAAATTCTGGGTATTCAAAGTTCAACGCTTGCCACTGGCTCGCATCCTTAGGGTGACTCAGCATCTTGTCTTTTTTATTTATCTCTGGATCATTTCCATCATCTTCCCGCTTCATCTCCTCCCTATCCGCGTGCCAACGCAGGAGCTTTGCTACCTTAGGGTCCGCGAAATACCGCTGCAGACGAGGAGTGATCGGAAAGTACCACATCGATTTTCGAGGAGCTTTCTTCCTCTTCTTGTATCGAGTGACGCCGCACACCGAACATATGGTAGACTCCGCGTGCTCGTCCCAATAAATGATGCAATTGTTCATGCACACATGGTATTTCACGTGCGGTAAATCCAAAGGACACACGATTTTCTTTGCCTCCTCGAAACTGGTCGGGCACTTGTTCCCCTTGGGAAGACGTTCATGCCAGAATGACATGTTCTCGTCGAAGCATGCGTCGGTCATTTTGTGTTTTACCTTCATCTCCAGAGCCATGAGCGTTACTTTCAGGCGGGTATCCTCAGGCCTGCATCCTTCATACAATGGAGTAGCCGCGTCTATCTCCAGTTGATCCAGCTTGGCTTTCTCTCGGGCGGCAGCTCTTGCGTTATCTGTCTGCTTGCAAAGCAACTCTTGAATATGAGGGTCCTACACCCAGCCTCCATCGTCGTCTGCTCCGGCATCTTCATCTTCATGATCATGCCCTTCGTCTTGATCTTCCTCATCATCATGTACGACATCTTCTACATGATGATTGTGTACATCATCACCGTCATGATCATTTCCTAGAGATTCTTCATCTTCTCGCCCGCCCTCGCCGTGGTGGTTGTCTTGTTGCCCTTCCACATTTCTTGCCCGCCCCCATGGACGAATTCATAGTCATCTTCATCACCTTGCCACCGACAGCCATCCATGAAACCGCGCAAGAGCAGGTGGTCCCGCACCTGCCCGGAATCCGGGTCCGCAATAAGGCTCTTCAGCTTGCATCTTCGACATGGACATCTTATCTCCGTCTCGTTCTTTTGAAGCATCTCGGCCTTTGCGGAGCTCAAAAACCTATTCACGATGCCTTCGGTCATCGTGCGGACCATGGTCGCCTGCGGGGTAGAGCAAAACGATATTTTAGAACCAAGAAAAAATTTGGCATGACCTTCCCTAAAAATAGGACCAAAAAGAATGCATAGTGCCAAAATTCTCGCCGAAACGGATATGAATCAACATTCCGGCAAAATATTGGCAACTATCGCATTTCAAATATCGGTACCTACAAACACAAACATATATGCAACACCACAAACACAAGCAACACCACAAACATACATAGATCTAGCTAGGCCACAAAAAGTGCATGTACACATTGTTGGAGCGAGCTAGGGAGAAAAAAAGTAGATCTACATCATGAAGATAGCTTTCCCCTTACTTACCTATCAAAAAAAGGTGATTTCACCACTTAATTTTGATGAATCTATGGTGGAAATGATGTGAGGAGGAGGAGGCAGCCGAGACAAGCTTGGAGGAGGAGGTGGAGAGAATGAAGTGGGGAAAGTGAGTGGGTAGGTGGGTTGTCCAAAATATCTTGTTCGTCGCAGGTTACTAATGGCGCACCACCACAAAATGCGCCATTAGTAACCCTGGTTACTAATGGCGCACCGGCAGGTGGTGCGCCATTAGTACTTTTTGCAGAAAAGTAAAAAAAAACATATGTATACTAATGGCGCACTGTGGAAAAGTGCGCCATTACTAGTTTAAACTAGTAATGGCGCACTTTGGCATAGTGCGCCATTAGTAGGTTTGCAAAAAAGTAAAAAATATATACTAATGGCGCACTGTCTTGGTCGTGCGCCATTACTAGTTCTAACTAGTAATGGCACACTTTGTCAACCTGCGCCATTAGTTTGTATGGAAAAATGGGGGAAAAATCAATAGTAGTGGCACACCGTGAGTACGGTGCGCCATTAGTGTCTTCCACACTAATGGCGCACGAGCAACCGGTGCGCCATTAGTATATAGTAGTGGTGCACTGTTTACCTAGTGCGCCATTAGAATTAGTCCTATCTATAGCCCTTTTCCTAGTAGTGGTATGATCGAAGTGTTACTTGCTTGTACTGTTCATGAAGATGATTCACACTCAAAACTCTTGATAGTTCTACTCGTCACACTCCGATCAATCTATCGTGAGCAAGCAATAGTAACCACACATAAGCAAACACTCAGAAGATCGGAGAGAACGAAGAAAACAATTCAGGATACATCAAAACCAAATCAAATATCTCTTGTAGCATAAAACAATTCCTAATAGTACCAAAACTATGTGAATTTGGCCTTATCAGAAAGTTTAGGTCAAGAGCTTCGATTTGCAAAAAGAATCAACTAAATCGGAGATATACAACTCGAGTTATGAACAAATGAAGTTCAAATACAAATCTTCTTAAATTCAAATTTTAAAACTTTCAAAAACATGTTTAAGTTGATTATCTGGATAGAGGAGATCATAACGAAGAAGTGGGCGTTGGTTTCGTTGGATTTGGACTAACGAGTAAAAAGTTGTGAACGTTTGAAAAACAGGGACTAAACTGTATAATAAAACAACTACAACTAGGTCCCTGGCAGAAGAATAAAAATAAAAAGAAAAACTATACCGAACGAACGTTCACTACCGAACGCTAACGAACGAAAACCGTTCGCTCCAGAGCCTAAGCTAATGAACGCTCTCTAAATAAAAAATAATGCTTAGAGAAAGAAAAAAACAAATGGATCTAGATCCTTAGATCCAGATCGGACGGACGAGGAGGGGCGGCGGTTACCACGGCGGCGGCGGTGAAGTCCGGCGACACGGGAGAGCGGTCGCGGCTCGGCTCCGGTCAGGGCGGTGGCTTCGGGCATCGGGGAAGGCGGCGAGGAGCACGGGGAGGTGCGGCGTGCAGTGGCGGTTGCGGTGGTGGCGTCGGCGGTGGTCGACAGCAACGAGGGTGATGGCTACGGCCTCCGGCAGCGGTGGCTGCGGCGGTGAGAAGCGGTGATGGTGGCGCGATGCAAGAAGGAGAGATACGGGGCCCGAGGCCAGCCTAGGTATTTATGAAGGGGGCGAGGCGTGGAGGCGTGGGGGAGGAGTCCATGGCAGCGCGGCGGCAGACTCGGGAGGAGTGCCGGTCAGGGACGGGAGCGAGGCGGCGCGCTGGGTTGGGCCTTGGCCTAGCAGGAGCTGGGCCGGCCCAGTTCGGCGGAGGGAAGTTTTTTAAAAAAAAACATTTGTGCAGACAGTAAATAAATAAACGCAAATAAACTAAAAAATATAACATAGGCATATAATATATCGAAATTTTCAGAAAAAGATTCCCTACAAGATGAACATTTTTCTAGCTTTAAAGAAAATCTACAACAATTCAAATAATTCAAACAGTGCTACTACTCTAATAAAATCCACTGAAAATCATTTTAAAAATACCAAAATGATTTCAACTTTATTTCTCTCCAATTTTCTATTGTAGGGAATCATTTTACCCTAATTTCCATATATTTTATTTTTGGAGAAAAATAATTTGAATAAAATCCAAATAACTCCAATCTGAAAATAATTTCGAAAAGGACTTTAAATTTGATCCTTTTAATCTCCCAACTCATATTTCATATGTTTTGAAGAAGTCATTTTATCTTCTCTCATGAAAATCATTGAGTTGCATGAAGTTTAAGAATTGGAAATATTTCCGAATGAAATTCAAATCTTTTCAAAACCCTTTTTCATTTAATTGAATGGAAGAGTCATGTCATCTTCTCTCTAGGATTTTATGATGAAATGAATTTTGAACTCGCGGAGATTACAAATGAAAAATGAAAGTTTGGGAAAGTCCTTTTATTCCCTCTCATTTAACTTTCAAAAAGTTTCAAATTTCACTCAATCAATCACACAACAATCAAACAAACAATCAAATCTATCTATTTATTATAACATTCCAAAATTTAAAATTTTGGGATGTTACAAAATCAAAGCCATCGTCATCACCAACAATCCTCTCATTGAGAGGGGGTCAATATCCATCAACATCTTCACCAACACCATCTTCTCTCAAACCCTAGTTCATCTCTTGTATCTGATCTTTGTCTCGAAACCTCGGATTGGTACATGTGGGTTGCTAGTAGTGTTAATTACTCCTTGTAGTTGATGCTAGTTGGTTTATTCAGTGGAAGATCATATGTTTAGATCCTTAACAATAATTAAAACTCCTCTGATTATGAACATGAATATGCTTTGTGATTAGTTACATTTGTTCCTGAGGACATGGGAGAAGTCTTGTTATAAGTAATCATGTGAATTTGGTATTCGTTCAATATTTTGATGAGATGATGTTGTCTTTCCTCTAGTGGTCTTATGTGAACGTCGACTACATAACACTTCACCATGATTTGTGCCTAGGGGAAGGCATTGGGAAGTAATAAGTAGATAATGGGTTGCTAGAGTGACAGAAGCTTAAACCCTAGTTTATGCGTTGCTTCGTAAGGGGCTGATTTGGATCCATATGTTTCAGGCTATGGTTAGGTTTATCTTAATTCTTCTTTCGTAGTTCTGGATGCTTGCGAGAGAGGTTAATCATAAGTGGGAAGCTTGTCCAAGGAAAAATAGCACCCAAGCACCGGCCCACCCACATATAAATTTATTAAAGTAACAAACGTGAATCATATGAGCATGATGAAAACTAGCTTGACAGAAATTCCCATGTGTCTTCGGGAGCGCTTTGCTTTATATAGGAGTTCGTCCAGGCTTGTCCTTTGCTACAAAAAGGATTGGGAGACCTTGATGCACCTTAGTTATATTTGTTACTTGTTACCCGTTACGAATTATCTTATCACATAACTATCTGTTACCGATAATTTCAGTGCTTGCGGAGAATACCTTGCTGAAAACCGCTCATCATTTCCTTCTGCTCCTCGTTAGGATTTGACACTCTTACTTATCCAAAGGACTACGATAGATCCCCTATACTTGTGGGTCATCAATACTCTTTTCTGGCACCATTGCCGGGGAGTGAAGCGCCTTTGGTAAGTGGAATTTGGTAAGGAAACATTTACATAGTGTGCTGAAATTTACTGTCACTTCTTACTGTGGAAAATAATCCTTTGAGGGGTTTGTTCGGGGTGTCTTCACCCTGACCGGAAGAGCAAAGAGTTGCCCCTCGACCTACTTACCCTACTGAAAATATTTATTATGAAATTCCTTCGTGTATATATGATAGAGAAACTGCTAGCTAATCCTTATGGAGGAGATGGAACATTACATCCTGATATGCACCTAATATATGTGGATGAAGTTTGTGGATTATTCAAGCTGGCAAGTTTGCCCGAGGATGAACTCAAGAAGAAGGTCTTCCTTTATCTTTGAAGGATAAGGCATTGACATGGTATGGGCTAGGTGATGATATTGGATCAGGGAACTACAACCGATTGAAATTGGAATTTCATCAAAAAAATTATCCTATGCATCTGGTTCATCGTGCTCAGAATTATATATATAATTTTTGGCCTCGTGAAGGAGAAAGTATCACTCAATCTTGGGGGAGGCTTAAGTCAATGTTATATTCATGCCCCAATCATGAGCTCTCAAGAGAAATTATTATTCAAAAGATTTATTCTCGGCTTTCTCATAATGATTGATCCATGCTCGATACTTCTTGTACTGGTTCTTTTATGAAGAAGACTATTGAATTCAAATGGGATTTATTGGAAAGAATTAAATGCAACTCTGAAGATTGGGAACTCGGTGGAGTTAAGGAGTCGGGTATAAACCTTAAGTTTGATTGTGTTAAATCCTTTATGGATACCGATGCTTTTCGTGATTTTAGCACTAAATATGGACTTGACTCTGAGATAGTAGCTTCTTTCTGTGAATCTTATGTTACTCATGTTGATCCCTCGAAGGAGAAGTGGTTTAAATATCATCCTCCCATTGAAGTTAAAGTAGTAGAACCTATTAAAGTTTAAGAACAAACTATTACTTATAATGTTGATCCTATTGTTCCTACTACTTATATTGAGAAACCACCTTTCCCTGTTAGAATAAAGGATCATGCTAAAGCTTCAACTGTGGTTCGTAAGAGTTATACTAGAACACCAACACCCCCTGAGAAAAGTAAAGTTAAACCTAGTATTGCTATGGTTAAAGATCTCTTGGTTGGTAATATTGATGGGCATGTTATTTATTTCTATGATGAAGCTGTTAGGATTGCTAAACCCGGTACTAATAGCATAGACCTATTGTTGACATGCATGTTGTTTCTGTTAAAATAGGAGATCATTGTTATCATGGCTTATGTGATGTGGGTGCTAGTGTGAGTGCAATACCTTATACCTTATACCAAGAAATTATGAATGATATTGCATGATACGTCTCCGTCATATCTACTTTTCCTAACGCTTTTCCTCTTTCTTTAGACTCTAATTTGCATGATTTGAATGAAACTAACCCGGACTGACGCTGTTTTCAGCAGAACTACCAAGGTGTTTTTTTGTGCAGAAATAGAAGTTCTCGGATGGAACGAAACTTTGCGACCATTATTTATGCAATAAAAGAGAATTTCTAGAGCCAGGAACCACAGGAGGGGGGCACCTAGGTGGGCACAACCCACCAGGGTGCGCCACCCCCTCCAGGCGCGCCCAGGTGGGTTGTCCCCACCTGGTGGCCCCGCAGAACCTGAAATCGACGCTACAAAATCCTATTTTTCCAAAAAAAATTAGCGAGAAAGAATTATCGTGTTTCACGAGACGGAGCCGTCGCTGTCTCCTGTTCTTCATCGGGAGGCCAGATCTAGAGTACGTTGGGGGCTCCGGAGAGGGGGATCGTCGATCTTCATCATCACCAACCCTTCTCCATCGCCAATTCCATGATACTCCCCACCGGGAGTGAGTAATTACTTCGTAGGCTTGCTGGTCGGTGAGGAGTTGGATGAGATTCATCATGTAATCGAGTTAGTTTTGTTAGGGCATGATTCCTAGTATCCATTATGTTCTGAGATTGATGTTGCTATGACTTTGCCATGCTAATGCTTGTCACCTTGGGCCCGGGTGTCATGATTTAAGATATGAACCATTTATGTTATCACCATTATATCCATGTTCTAGATCCGATCTTGCAATTTATAGTCACCTACTATGTGTTATGATCTGGCAACCCCGAAGTGACAATAGTCGGGGCCACTACCGGTGATGACCGTAGTTTGAGGAGTCCATGTATTCACTGTGTGTTAATGCTTTGTTCCGGTTCTCTATTAAAAGGAGGCCTTAATATCCCTTAGTTTCCAATAGGACCCTGCTGCCACGGGAGGGTAGGACAACAGATGTCATGCAAGTTCTTTCCATAAGCATGTATGACTATTTTATGGAATACATGCCTACTATTTATTTATGAACTGGAGCTAGTGTCGTATCGCCCTAGGTTACGACTGTCTCATGTTGAATATCATCCAACGAATCACCGATCCAATGCCTATGATTTTCCTACATATTGTTCTTGCTAAGTTACTATCGCTAATGTCATTATTGCACTTGCTACAAAACTACTGCTATCACTGTTACCGTTACTATTGCTGCTACCACTATTATCAAAACTGTTATACTACTTTGCTACTGATCACTTTGCTATAGATAATTAATCTCCAGGTGTGGTTGAATTGACAACTCAGCTGCTAATACTTGCAAATATTCTTTGGCTCTCCTTGTGTCAAATCTATAAATTCGGGATGAATACTCTACCCTCGAAAACTGTCGTGATCCCATATACTTGTGGGTTATCATTGCACCTGCTGAGATAGAAGATATTGATGTTACTATTAAGCTTGCCAATAGAGACACTATTTCGCCAATTGGGATTGTTAGAGATGTTGAAGTCTTGTGTGGGAAAATAAAATACCCTACTGATTTTCTCGTTCTTGCTTCCCCACAAGATGATTTTTGTCCCATTATATTTGGTAGACCTTTCTTGCAAATTGTTAATGCTAAGATAGACTTTGAGAAATAGATTGTTACTGTTGGTTTAGGGGATATGTCTCATGATTTAAATTTCTCCAAATTTCGTAGACAACCCCATGATAAAGAATTGCCTAGTAAAGATGAAATTATTGGTCTCCCTTCTATTGTCGTGCCTCCTACTGATCCTTTAGAACAATATTTGCTAGACCATGAAAATGATATGTTTATGAATGAAAGAAAGGAATTACATGAAATATTCTTTAATCAGGGGCCTATTTTGAAACATAATTTTCCTGTTGAAATCCTTTGGGATCCTCCTCCATCCAAGGGTGATCCTGTGTTTCATCTTAAACAATTACCTCATACTTTGAAATATGCTTATCTTGATGAAAAGAAGATATGTCCTATTAGTATTAGTGCTAACCTTTCAGAGCATGAAGAAAAGAAATTATTGTAAACTCTGAAAAAGCACCGTGCAGCTATTTGTTGGGTAACGTAGCAGAAATATAAAATTTTCCTACGTGTCACCAAGATCTATCTATGGAGAAACCAGCAACAAGGGGAAGGAGAGTGCATCTACATACCCTTGTAGATCGCTAAGCGGAAGCATTCAAAAGAATGGGGTTGAAGGAGTCGTACTCGTCGTGATCCAAATCACCGGAGATCCTAGTGCCGAACGGACGGCACCTCCGTGTTCAACACACGTACAGCCTGGTGACGTCTCCCATGCCTTGTTCCAGAAAGCAGAGAGGGAGAGGTTGAGGAAGACTCCATCCAGCAGCAGCACAACAGCGTAGTGGCGATGGAGGAGCATGGCAATCCTGCAGGGCTTCGCCAAGCACCGCGAGACAGGAGGAGGACTTGGGAGAGGGGAAGGGCTGCGCCAGAACTTGGGGTGCGGCTGCCCTCCCGCCCCTCCACTACTTATAGGTGGGGGGGAAGAGGGGGACGGCCCCCCTAGATCCCATCTAGGGATGGGGGCGGCGGCCAAGGGGGGAGGAGTGCCTCCCAAGTCAAGTAGAGGCCCTCCCCCTTAGGGTTTCCCATTTCCCATGCGCATGGGCCTTGGGGGGGCTGGTGCCCCTGGCCCATTAAGGCTAGGGCGCCCCACTACAGCCCATGCTACTGTATTGGACGTGGTGGAACAATTTCCGGACCTCTGGACCCCTCCGGAACCTTCTGGAAGCTTCCCGATACAATACCGGAAAAACCCGAACTTTTCCCGGAACCTGAACAACAACTTCCCATATATAAATCTTTACCTCCGGACCATTCCGGAACTCCTTGTGACATCCGGGATCTCATCCGGGACTCCGAACAACATTCGTTAACCATGTACAAACTTCCTTTATAACCCTAGCGTCATCGAACCGTAGGTGTGTAGACCCTACGAGTTCGGGAACAATGCAGACATGACTGAGACGTTCTCCGGTCAATAACCAATAGTGGGATCTGGATACCCATGTCGGCTCCCACATGTTCCAAGATGATCTCATCGGATGAACCACGATGTCAAGGATTCAATCAACCCCGTATACAATTCCCTTTGTCTAACGGTATAGTACTTGCCCGAGATTCGATCGTCGGTATGCCGATACCTTGTTCAATCTCGTTAGCGGCAAGTCTCTTTACTTGTTCTGTAACACATCATCCCGCGATCAACTATTTGATCACATTGTGCACATTGTGATGATGTCCTACCGAGTGGGCCCAGAGATACCTCTTCGTCACACGGAGTGACAAATCCCAGTCTCAATTCGTGCCAACCCAACAGACACTTTCAGAGATACCTGTAGTGCACCTTTATAGCCACCCAGTTACGTTGTGACGTTTGGTACACCCAAAGCATTCCTACAGTATCCGGGAGTTGCACAATCTCATGGTCTAAGGAAATGATACTTGACATTAGAAAAGCTTTAGCATACGAACTACAATCTTTGTGCTAGGCTTAGGATTGGGTCTTGTCCATCACATCATTCTCCTAATGATGTGATCCTGTTATCAACGACATCCAATGTCCATGGTCAGGAAACCATAACCATCTATTGATCAACGAGCTAGTCAATTAGAGGCTTACTAGGGACATGGTGTTGTCTATGTATCCACACATATATCTGAGTTTCCTATCAATACAATTATAGCATGGATAATAAACGATTATCATGAACAAGGAATATAATAATAACTAATTTATTATTGCCTCTAGGGCATATTTCCAACAGTCTCCCACTTGCACTAGAGTCAATAATCTAGTTCACATCGCCATGTGATTAACACTCACAGGTCACATCGCCATGTGACCAACATCCAAAGAGTTTACTAGTGTCATTAAACTAGTTCACATCATCATGTGATTAAGACTCAATGTGTTCTGGGGTTTGATCATGTTTTGCTTGTGAGAGAGGTTTTAGTCAACGGGTCTGCAACATTCAGATTCATATGTACTTCGCAAATCTCTAGGTCATATTGTAAATGCTGCTTCCACGCTCCACTTGGAGCTATTCCAGATGGTCGCTCCACTATACGTATCTGGTTTGCTACTCAGAGCCACTCGGATAGGTGTTAAAGCTTGCATCGATGTAACCCTTTACGCCGAACTCTTTATCACCTCCATAATCGAGAAACATGTCCTTATTTACTCCAAGGACAATTTTTTGACCGCTGTCCAATGATCCATTCCTTGATCATTCTTGTACCCCTTGACTGACTCATGGCAAGGCACACTTCCGGTGCGGTACACAGCATAGCATACTATAGAGCCTACGTCTGAAGCATAGGGGACGACCTTCGTCCTTTTTCTCTATTCTTCCATGGTCGAGCTTTTAGTCTTAACTTCATACCTTACATCTCAGGCAGGAACTCCTTCTTGGACTGATCCATCTTGAACACCTTCAAGATCATGTCAAGGTATATGCTCATTTGAAAGTACCATTAAGCGGTTTTGATCTATCCTTATAGATCTTGATGCTCAATGTTCAAGTAGCTTAATCCAGGTTTTCTATTGAAAAACACCTTTCAAATAACCCTATATGATTTCCAGAAATTCTACATCATTTCTGATCAACAATATGTCAACAACATATACTCATCAGAAATTCTATAGTGCTCCCACTCACTTCTTTGGAAATACAAGTTTCTCATAAACCCAAAATCTTTGATCATCTCATCAAAACGTACATTCCAACTCCGAGATGCTTACTCCAGTCCATGGAAGGATCACTGGAGCTAGCATACCTTTTAGCATCCTTAGGATCGACAAAAACTTTCTAATTGTATCACATACAACTTTTCCTTAGGAAAACTGGTAAGGAAACTCGTTTTGGCATCCATCTGCCAAATTTCATAAATGCAGCTTGTGCTAACATGATTCCGACAGACTTAAGCATCGCTACGGATGAGAAAATCTCATCGTAGTCAACTCCTTGAACTTGTGAAAAACTCATCGCCACAAGTTGAGCTTCATAGACGGTGACATTACCGTCCACGTCTGTCTTCTTCTTAAAGATCCATTTATCTCAATGGCTTGCCGATCATTGGGCAAGTCCACCAAAGTCCATGCTTTGTTCTGATACATGGATCCTATCTCAGATTTCATGGCTTCTAACCATTTGTCGGAATTTGGGCCCACCATCGCTTCTCCATAGCTCGTAGGTTCATTGTTGTCTAGCAACATGACCTCCAAGACAGGAGTACGTACCACTCTGAAGTAGTACACACCCTTGTCGACCTACGAGGTTTGGTAGTGACTTGATCCGAAGTTTCATGATCACTATCATAAGCTTCTACTTCAATTGGTGTAGGCGCCATAGGAACAACTTCCTGTGCCCTGCTACACACTAGTTGAAGTGACGGTTCAATAACCTCATCAAGTCTCCACCATGCTCCCACTCAACTTTCCGAGACAAACTTTTCTCGAGAAAGGACCCGATTCAATAAACAATCCCTATTGATTTCTGATCTGAATTAGGAGGTATACCCAACTATTTTTGGGTGTCCTATGAAGATGCATTTTATCCGCTTTGGGTTCGAGCTTATCAACCTAAAACTTTTTCACATAAGCGTCGCAGCCCCAAACCTTCAAGAAATGACAGCATAGGTTTCTCTAAACCATAGTTCATACGGTGTCATCTCAACGGAATTATGTGGTGCCCTATTAAAAGTGAATGTGGTTGTCTCTAATGCCTAACCCATGAACGATAGTGGTAATTTTATAAGAGACATCATGGTACGCACCATATCCAATAGGGTGCAACTATGATGTTCGGACACACCCTCACACTATGGTGTTCCAGGCGGTATTAATTCTGAAACAATTTCCACAATGTCTTATTTGCGTGCCAAAACTCGTAACTCAGATACTCATCTCTATGATCATATCATAGACATTTTATCCTCTTGTCACGATGATGTTCAACTTCACTCTGAAATTACTTGAACCATTCAATAATTCAGACTTGTGTTTGATCAAGTAAATATACTCAGTATCTACTCAAATCATCCGTGAAGTAAGAACATAACGATATTCACTGCATGCCTCGGCACTCATTGGACTCCACACATCAAAATGTGTTACTTCCAACAAGTTGCTATCTTGTTCCATCTTACTGAAAACGAGGCTTTTCAGTCATCTTGCCCATGTGATATGATTTGCATATCTCAACTGATTCAAAATCAAGTGAGTCCAAATGATCCATCTGCATGGAGTTTCTTCATGCGTATACACCAATAGACATGGTTCGCATGTCTCAAACTTTTCAAACACGAGTGAGTCCAAAGATCCATCAACATGGAGCTTCTTCATGGGTTTTATACCAATATGACTTACATGGAAGTGCCACAAGTAAGTGGTACTATCATTACTATCTTATATCTTTTGGCATGAACATGTGTATCACTACAATCGAGATTCAATAAACCATTCATTTTAGGTGCAAGACCATTAAAGGTATTATTCAAAAAAATAGAGTAACCATTATTCTCCTTAGATGAATAACCATATTGCGATAGACATAATCCAATCATGTCTATGCTCAACACAAACACCAAATGACAATTATTCAGGTTTAATACTAATCTTGATGGTAGAGGGAGGGTGCGATGTTTGATCACATCAAACTTGGAAACACTTCCAACACATATCGTCAGCTCACCTTTAGCTAGTCTCCGTTTATTCCGTAGCTCTTTTATTTCGAGTTACTAACACTTAGCAACCGAACCGGTATCTTAATACCCTGGTGCTACCAGGAGTACTAGTAAAGTACACATTAACATAATGTATATCCAATATACTTCTATCGACCTTGCCAGCCTTCTCATCTACCAAGTATCTAGGGTAATTCTGCTCCATTGGTTGTTCCCCTTATTACAGAAGCACTTAGTCTCGGGTTTGGGTTCAACCTTGGGTTTCTTCACTAGAGCAGCAGCTGATTTGTCGTTTCATGAAGTATCCCTTCTTGCCCTTGCCCTTCTTGAAACTAGTGGTTTCACCAACCATCAAAAATTGATGCTCCTTCTTGATTTCTACTTTCGCGGTGTCAAACATCGCGAATACCTCAAGGATCATCATATCTATCCCATATATGTTATAGTTCATCACGAAGCTCTAGCAGCTTGGTGGCAATGACTTTGGAGAAACATCACTATCTCTGGAAGATCAACTCCCACTCGATTCAAGTGATTGTCGCACTCAGACAATCTGAGCACAAGCTCAACGATTGAGCTATTCTCCCTTAGTTTGCAGGCTAAGAAAATCGTCGGAGGTCTCATACCTCTTGACGTGGGCACGAGCCTGACATCCCAATTTCAGCCCTTGAAACATCTCATATGTTCCGCGATGTTTCGAAAACGTCTTTGGTGCCTCAACTCTAAACCGTTTAACTGAACTATCACATAGTTATCAAAACGTGTATGTCCGATGTTCGCAACATCCACAAACGACGTTTGGGGTTCAGCACACTGAGCGATGCATTAAGGACATAAGCTTTCTATTGTCCGCATAATCGCTACTGTCAACTTTCAACTATATTTTCTCTAGGAACATATCTAAATAGTGGAACTAAAGCGCGAGCTTACGACATAATTTGCAAAGATCTTTTGACTATGTTCAGGATAATTAAGTTCATCTTATGAACTCCCACTCAGATAGACATCCCTCTAGACATCTAAGTGATTACATGATCCGAGTCAACTAGGCCGTGTCCGATCATCACGTGAGACGGACTAGTCATCATCGGTGAACATCTTCATGTTGATCGTATCTACTATACGACTCATGCTCGACCTTTCGGTCTCTTGTGTTCCGAGGCCATGTCTGTACATGCTAGGCTCGTCAAGTCAACCTAAGTGTTTTGCGTGTGTAAATCTGGCTTACACCCGTTGTATGTGAACGTAAGAATCTATCACACCCGGTCATCACGTGGTGCTTCGAAACGACGAACTTTCGCAATGGTGCACAGTTAGGGGGAACACTTTCTTGAAATTTTAATGAGGGGTCATCTTATTTACTAACGTCGTTCTAAGCAAATAAGATGCATAAACATGATGAACATCACATGCAATCAAAATGTGACATGATATGGCCAATATCATTTTGCTACTTTTGATCTCCATCTTTGGGGCTCCATGATCATCATCGTCATCGGCATGACACCATGATCTCCACCATCATGATCTCCATCATCGTGTCTCCATGAAGTTTTCTCGCCAACTATTACTTCTACTACTATGGCTACGTTAGCAATAAAGTAAAGTAATTACATGGCGTTGTTCAATGACACGCAGGTCATACAATAAATAAAGACAACTCCTATGGCTCCTGCCGGTTGTCATACTGAAAAGCTCTTAAATTGACTCTTTCCGATGTTATGAATTGCAATTGGTTCAATGACCGAGATCATAGTTTGTTAGTTTTCAATGAGGTTTTTGATTCATACTTTACCTTGTGAGTGAATTGTTACTTTAACATAATAAATTTTATGACATTATAAGTTATTGTTCTAAATATGATCATGATGCCCTCGTGTCCGTATTTTATTTTATCGACACCTCTATCTCTAAACATGTGGACATATTTTTCGATATCGGCTTTCGCTTGAGGACAAGCAAGGTCTAAGCTTGGGGGAGTTGATACATCCATTTGCATCATGCTTTTATAGCGATATTTATTGCATTATGGGCTGTTATTACACATTATAGCACAATACTTATGCCTTTTCTCTCTTATTTTACAAGGTTTACATGAAGAGGGAGAATCCCGGCACCTGGAATTCTGGGCTAGAAAAGGAGCAAATATTAGAGACCTATTCTGCACAACTCCAAAAGTCCTGAAACTTCACGGAGAGTCATTTTGGAATTAATAAAAAATATTGGGTGAAGAAAGCACCAGAGGGGACCACCTGCCATCCACGATGGTGGAGGGCGCGCCCTACCCCCCTGCGCGCGCCCCCCTGCCTTGTTGGCCACCTGGCAGGCCCCCGATGCCCATCTTCTACTATATGGTGTGTTTTGACCTAGAAAAAATCAGAAGGAAGCTTTCGGGATGAAGCACCGCCGTCTTGAGGCGTAACCTGGGCAGAACCAATTTCTGCCGAGGAAACTTCCCTTCGGGAGGGGGAAATCGAAACCATCATCATCAACAACGATCCTCTCATTGAGAGTGTGTCAATCTCCATCAACATCTCCACCAGCACCATCTCAACTCAAACCCTAGTTCATCTCTTGTATTCGATCTTTGTCTCAAAACCTCATATTGGTACCTGTGGGTTGCTAGTAGTGTTGATTACTCCTTGTAGTTGATGCTAGTTGGTTTATTCGGTGGAAGATCATATGTTCAGATCCTTAATGAAAATTAACACTCCTTTGATTATGAACATGAATATGCTTTGTGAGTAGTTATGTTTGTTCCTAAGGACATGGGAGAATTCTTGTTATAAGTCATCATGTGAATTTGGCATTTGTTTGATATTTTGATGAGATGTATGTTGTCTTTCCTCTAGTGGTGTTATGTGAACGTCGACTACATGACACTTCACCGTGATTTGGGCCTAGGGAAAGCCTTTGGCAAGTAATAAGTAGATGATGGGTTGCTAGAGTGATAGAAACTTAAACCCTAGTTTATGTGTTGCTTCGTAAGGGGCTGAGTTGGATCCATGTGTTTCATGCTATGGTTAGATTTATTTTAATTCTTTTTTCGTAGTTGCGGATGCTTGCAAGAGGGGTTAATCATAAGTGGGAGCCTTGTCCAAGGAAGGATAGCACCCATGCACCAGTCCACCCACATATCAAATTATCAAAGCAACGAACGTGAATCATATGAGCATGATGAAAACTAGCTTGATAGTAATTCTCATGTGTCCTCGGGAGCGATTTTCTTTATATAGGAGTTCGTCTAGGCTTTTCCTTTGCTACAAAAAGGATTGGGCCACCTTGCTACACCTTATTTACTTTTGTTACCCGTTATGAATTATCTTATCACATAACTATCTGTTACCGATAATTTCAGTGCTTGTAGAGAATACCTTGCTGAAAACCGTTTGTCATTTCCTTCTGCTCCTTGTTGGGATTCGAGACTCTTACTTATCGAAAGGACTACGATAGATCCCTTATACTTGTGGGTCATCAGGTCTAGGCCATGCTCAATTCGTTCGGTCTCCTGCTCAAAATTCTGATAGAACTCTACACAAGGAGGGAAAGTATGAGTCAACAGTAATGTTGTGTGGAAGTTTTTTGGATTCACTCGGACGAAGAAAGATACCTTCGAGCATGATGTACATCTTTTTTGCAAGGCCCCCCAAGTAATCCTCTAGCTGGCCCCTCTTTCGAGTGAGCTGGTCCACCTTGTCAGCCAAGACAACTTTCTCCTCCCTCAGCTGTGTAGCTTCCTTTTTCGCGTCATAAATAGCAGTCTTCGGAGTAGCATTTTCCTCCTTAAGCTTACCGACTAAAGCCAGCTTCCTCTCAGCAGCTTCAGTCTTCTCTCGGGCTACCTTTTGCGCCCCTACAAGCTCATTATCCTTCCTCTCCATCGCCTGCTTCATAGTGTCTATAACATTCTTCAGTCATGCTTAGAGTTGATAATTTTCACTACGCACATCTTTTCGAGTGGAATCACTCAGTTCAAAGGACGGAAAAGAGGAAATTGCAAAGCTTGCAGTGAGCAAAGTATTACCTCCCATGGTCTTTGAGGGAGTTCTGGATTAGGGGGTCCTCGGACAGCCGGACTATATACTTATGCTGGACTGTTGGACTATGAACATACAAGATTGAAGACTTCGTCCCGTGTCCGGGTGGGACTCTCCTTTGCGTGGAAGGCAGGCTTGGCAATTTGGATATGAAGATTTCCTTCTCTGTAACTGACTCTGTGTAACCCTAGTCCCCTCCGATGTCTATATAAACCGAAGGGTTTAGTCTATAGGACAACAACAATCATAATCATAGGCTAGCTTCTAGGGTTTAGCCTCTACGATCTCGTGGTAGATCAACTCTTGTAATACTCATATCATCAAGATCAATCAAGCAGGAAGTAGGGTATTACCTCCATAGAGAGGGCCCGAACCTGGGTAAACATTGTGTCCCTCGCCTCCTGTTACCATTAGCCTTATACACACAGTTCGGGACCCCCCATCCGAGATCCGCTGGTTTTGACACCGACATTGGTGCTTTCATTGAGAGTTCCACGGTGACGTCAAAAAAGGTTTGATGGCTCACCTTGTTATCAAGGACAACATCACCTCTGGAGGAGCCCTGACTTTAGGCCAAACCCTCCGACTGGGCGGCTTCGTCATGACCGCCCGTTCGGCCACCGCGCCGACGATGACTTCTTGGGTCATCAAAAACAGCCTCCGTGTCAGCTCGGAATACGCCGAGCAGATTGATCCAATGGAACTTTCGTCCTTGAACAAGCTCTTGGATTGCATCTCTGCCTTGGGAGTCGCAATGGACTATGATCAGATTGGGATTAAACTCGATCAAAGAGAGATTAACTCTCCGCTAGTCACCCATCAGACAGTGGTGGTGGAGGAGCAATGCAGCGATTCTTCCTCTGTTTTGAGGATGAACTATGTCTGGATTCCCGAGCTCTTCGAGCCGGATACCCGTTCGCGGGTGGACTTGACCCAAACTCTGAACTTAGAATCAGACAGTGGGCCAGAAAAATAGGGCAACATCCAGGAACCCGAACTGCCAAGTTCGGAAGTTCCTCTGCCCCTGGGTCTCAGATCGGGTCAGGGTTCGGACTTAAATCGACCCACCCACCTAGATACAAGTGATCTTTCCCACATTAGACAACAATCCCAAGAGACAGTACATCACTTTTGGGCCAGATTCCTCCTTGTAATGTGCAAGGTCAAGGATTGTCGTGAGGAAGACGCAATCTCATTCTTTTGCAAAAATTGCACGGACAAGGGAATCCTGAACGCCATAAGTCGCCGTGACATATCACATTTCGCTGACTTGGCGGCCATAGTACAGAAGTACTGTGCAATGGAAAGCACCTGGAGAACCTAGGCAAAATTTTGGGATCCTCCGGCTCTACTAAACCCCTCATCCGGACTAAAAGGGTGCACTCTCGCAAGTCACCCGATCCAATTACAAAGAAACCAAAGCCCACTACAGGGCGTGGAACCGTACTGAAGGGATGGATCAATGGGCCATGCAAAATTCACACCACACCGGATACCATACCAACACACAGCCTTAGAGAATGTTGGATACTTCGGCAGGTGCCCAAGAGCGGCAAGGACCTCCTCATTAACAATACCGCAGAGCATCATCCCGCAGAAAACAACAATATAGTGTTGACAGTCTTCAAGACTTCCGCCTCAAATAACAGGTGCAAGAGAGCACTCCGCGGCCTCGCCGAAGTCTGCCACGTTGCAACAATAAATCCATGGAACGACACGGCCATAACCTTCAATGCCAGTGACGAACCTCAATTCCAAACAGTCTGAGCACTAGCCGCTTTGGTCCTTAGTCCAATTATGGACGGCTTCTGGCTTACTAAAGTGCTCATGGACGGTAGCAGCGGATTAAACCTCATCTACGAGGAAACTCTCAAAAAAATGGAAATAGACAACAGCCGCATTGAGCAAAGCAGCACGACCTTCAGAGGAATTATCCCTAGTCGGCAGGCATGATGTGTGGGAAAAATCACACTGGATGTGGTATTCGGCACACGGAGAATTACAGGTCCGAAGAGATAACATTCCAAGTGGCCCCGTTCAGTAGCAGATACCACGCCCTTTTAGGGCGGGATGCATTCGCGAGCTTCCAAGCTATACCCCATTACGGGTACATGAAGCTCAAGATGCCCGGGCCCAACGGAATCATCACTCTAGTCAGTGATCCGGACGTAGCACTCCGCGCTGAAAAAAAAACCACCGCCCTGGCCCTTGAGGCATTATCCGAAGCCCTCGCGACCGAAGAACTAACTGCGCTGCACTCCATAGTGGACAGGGACGACGTGATACTCAACAAACGATCCAAGTCCACCTCTTTCAAACCAGCAGAAGAAATAGCCAAATTCCAAGTCCACCCAACGGATTCTACAAAAACAGCATCCATCGGGGCACAACTGAACCCCACTATCGACGCCGCACTGCGGGCATTCTTACGCGAGAATTGGGACATGTTCGCCTAGCACCCTTCAGACATGCCAGGAATCCCACGCGGGCTAGCCGAGCATAGCCTAAACATATTGAAGGGATACAAGCTGGTCAAGCAGACTCTACGGCGCTTTTCAGAGCCTAAACGACAAGCTATGGGAGAGGATCTAGCCAAGTTACTCGAAGCCAGATTCATCAGAGAAATAAAACACCCGAAATGGCTAGCAAACCTGGTGAGGTACCAAAGAAGGACAAATCCTGGCGCCTATGTGTCGATTTCAAGGACCTCAACAAGGCTTGCCCCAAGGACCCCTTGCCTCTCCCCCGCATCGATCAAATCATCGATGCTACCGCAGGACACGACTCATTGTGCTTCCTCGATGCATACTTCGGATAACATCAAATCAAGATGGCGGAGTCTGATCAAGCCGTAGCGGCATTCATCACTCCAATACGACTCTTTCTATTTCAATAACATGCCTTTGGGGCTCAAAAACGCCGGTGCAACCTACCAACGCATGACTCAGACATGCCTGGAAAAAAATTCGGCAAAACAGTTGAGGCATACATGGATGATCTGGTCATCAAGACCAGACACATCGAATCTTTAACAGGCGACCTGAGGCTCACGTTCGACAACCTCCAAACATACGACATCAAGCTCAATCCGGAAAAATGCGTTTTCAGCATTCCTGCCGGAAAGCTCCTAGGCTTCATCGTCTCCAATAGAGGAATTGAAGCAAACCCGGCTAAAATCCGAGATTTGTCACAGTTGGCTACCCCAACAGACCTCAAGCAAATCCAGAAATTAACTGGATGCGTGGCTACCTTAAGCCGCTTTATCTCCCGACTGGGAGAAAAGGCACTACCTCTTTATTGCCTTCTTTGATGCATCGAACACTTCGAGTGGACGGATGCGGTTACGGCCGGTCTGGAAGAAATATAGGCCCTCATGGCCAGCAACCCAATCCTGCCTGCATCGAACATTGGTGAACCCATGTTGTTATATATAGCTGCAACACACCAGGTTGTAAGCGCAGTGCTCGTCGTCGAACGAGAGAAGGACGGACATAAGTTCCCGCTTCAAAAGCCGGTATACTACGTATCCACTGTCCTCACACCATGCAAGTCACGGTACCCACATTATCAAAAGATAGCAGACACGGTCTTCATGGCATCCCAGAAACCATCACGGTGGCCTCCGAAGTACCACTCAACGATATAATAAACAACTGCGATGCCACGGGCCGGATTGCTAAGTGGGCCATCGAGCTCCTCCCGTTCGACATTATATATAAACCACGGCGAGCCATTAAATCGCAGGTACTGCCTGACTTCATCGCCGAATGGACAGAAGCCGAACTCCCTAAAGAGTACGGCGCATACTCCAATTGGATCATGCACTTTGATGGCTCTAAGATGTTGGTTGGTCTGGGAGCGGGCGTTGTCCTGACATCCCCCACCGGAGATACAGTCCAATACGTACTCCAAATACTATACACAGACTCCAACAATGCAGCCGAATACGAGGCTCTGTTGCACGGTCTTCGGATGGCAGTCTCCATGGGCATCCAATGCCTAGAAGTGTGTGGGGATTCGAACCTTGCAATATCTCAAATAAATGGAGACTTCGATGCCAAGGACCCGAAAATGGCTGCTTACCATAATGTCGTCCTCGAGATGTCAGCTCGGTTCGAGGGGCTTGAATTTCATCATGTGGTCCGAGAAAACAATCAAGCGGCGGATCTCCTTGCCCGCATCGGTGCTAAGCGCGGCCCCGTCCCACCTAACATCTTCTTGGAAAGGTTGTTCAAGCCATCCGTGGTGTGGCAAGGGGAGACTGGCAATACTAGTCCAGATCTGACCACAACCCCAGATCCCAAACAAACTGACATAATCCGAGGCTCCGCCACCGAAATAACACCTTCAGCCCACGTAATCATGGTTGTCATCGCCCCGTGGACCAAACCCTTCTTAGCCTACCTAAATAGGCAAGAACTCCCCGAGGACCAAAATGAGGCACACTGCATTGTGCGGCGCTCTAAAGCCTACAAGGTCCACGAGGGAGAGCTTTATAAGAAAAGCGCTACCGGAGTACTTCAAAGATGTATCTCCCAAGAGGAAGGGCGGCAGCTCTTGGCCGAAATTCATGCTGGACTCGGTGGTCACCACACTGCACCTCGGGCCCTTGTAAGCAAGGCCTTTCATACAGGTTTCTACTAGCCGACAGCCCGAGCAGACACACAGGACCTCGTCCGACATTGCGTCGGTTCCCAGCTCTTCGCCAACCAAAGCCACATGCCACCCACCGCTCTCCAAACAATCCCCATAACTTGGCCCTTTGTGGTCTGGGGGCTCGATATGGTCGGACCCCTTAAAGGAGGAAGCCATAAGGAAAAATACCTATTGGTCATGGTGGATAAATTCACCAAATGGATAGAGGCCAAACCAGTTAAAACGGCCGACTCTGGACCAATGATAGACTTCATATCAGGGGTCGTGCACCGTTACGGTGTCCCCCACAGCATCATCATCGATAATGGCTCTAACTTCACAGCCGACGAGGTGAAAACTTGGTACGGCAACATCGGCATTAAGCTCGATTACGCCTCCGTCTATCACCCTCAAACAAACGGTCAAGTCGAATGAGCAAATGGTCTTATTATGAGCGGCATCAAACCCAGACTAGTGCGATCCCTGAAGGAATCCAACACGCACTGGGTCAAGGAGCTCGACTCCGTACTATGGGGGCTGCGGACCACGCCAAATCGCACTACCGGATACACACCATTCTTCATGGTGTACGGCGCAGAGGTGGTATTGCCCTGCGATATCATTCATGACTCACCTCGAGTGTGCATGTATGAAGAGAGAGAAGCTGAGCTGGATCGGCAGGACAGTTTAGATGCCCTGGAGGAGGAGCGCGACGTCGCAAGCCCGTTCTGCATTCTATCAGCAACAGGCTCACGGGTATCAAAGCAGAGAAGTACGGTCCAAAACTTATAATGTTGGCAAACTCGTTATACGCCTACCGGAGAAGAAAAAGGACAAGCTCAAGCCCAAGTGGGAGGGTCCCTTCATCATTGATAAATTTCTCAACGGAGGAGCGTACCACCTGCATCACACATCAGATAATCAACTCGAGCCGAACCCATGGAACGCGACAAGACTCCGAAGATTCTACGCCTAGCACCAAACTCTGTGTTCGTCCCCTTCCCTCCGCCTTTTTTTATATATATCCTCTCTCTATCTTTTTATGTCTCTAAGGCTTTAAGTGTGACTCGACTACACACCCTTGACGCGCTAAATCCTTAAGTATGTGTGCTCACTATACCTAGGGGCTTCTTATACAGAAGCTTAATATAATTATCTTCCGGGCATCATGCCCACTACATATGTGTCGCTTCTCCATATGTACCTTTTCTTCACCATTATATGCATCGATATGACTTCAGTTTTGGCCAAGCTGGGTTACCTGGATCCTGTATTTAAGCCCTACGATCCCGTTAGTTCGGCTAGGGCATAAGGGAAACACCTCTGCGATTTTTACTGTCAGGTACTCCGAACGTGTACCTCGGACTGGGTGAAGCCGAAATCTAGCGTTCTTAAGGGAATATTCGGTCGGTGAACTAAAGATCTTTTTTACCTATTACAATATAAACCCCCAGATGTTTCATATACTGCATCTTTGTTCGCAGCTCGGACATGCACATTAATGCATGCGTACCCAGGGAAAGGAACCCCTAACAGAACTATTCTCCTTGGAAGATGTTTCTTACTATCCATGTAATATAACATAGCCAGTTGGGTACTTGTGTGTTCAAGCACTTATGACCCCTACGCCTGGTTTCCACGTGTACCCCGGCTTATATAACTGAGCGGGTATTCGGAAACACTCTGGACTGTCGGGTCCGGAGGCTGAAGCGAAAAGGTCCGCCATGACAAATGATTTACAATCCGGCTAGGGACAAAATATGTCAATTGAAGTATACAGTCACTTAGACCCACATACTTCTTCTTCTATACCATCCAACAGGCTGTCTAGCCTACAATCCTGTTGGGAATACTTTGCGGCTAATCCTACCTGGTCATACACCAGACTAACGGGAATCTCTTTCCCATCTGACCCTACTGAAAGTGCATTATGTCGACTAGAGGGGAGTGAATAGGCGATTTTTATGAATTCTTCACTGAGGAATTTGCCGGTGAGGAAATTCCTTAGCGAAGAACTATTAGCAGCGGAATAAGTACTCAGAAGTAAGCATAACAGAATACAAGCATGGTCATCATGATGAAATGAAGACTAGCACAGAGTACAGAAAGCGTAATCACAGGATAACACAAGATGACAAATAGACTAAAGAAATTGAACTGAGGAAATTGAGAAAGTCTTCAGTCAAAGTCTTCAAACACAGATATGAACAAGCACTCAACACAATAATGAGGAAATGAAAGGGTTGAGGAAATAGAACCAGTAGGTTGGTGAAGACAATGATTTGGTAGACCAGTTCCAACTGCTGTCTCAGTTGTACGTCTGGTTGGAGCGGCTGAGTATTTAAACTCGAGGACACACAGTCCCGGACACCCAGTCGCTGAGCACGCAGCTCAGGACACCCAGTCCTCACCGTATTCTCCATGAACTAAGATCACACAGATCCCATCCAATCACTCGTGGTAAGTCTTCAGGCAACTTCCAAACCTTCACAGACTTGGTCACTCGGCGATCCACAATTCCTCTTGGATGCTCTAGACCTTGACGCCTAACCGTCTGGAAGAAGCACAGTCTTCAAAGGTAACAAGCGTCGGATCCACACAGGATCAATTTCTTCAATGATGCTCAATCACTTGGGTTTGTAGGTGTTTGGGTTTGGGGTTTTTCCTCACTTGATGATTTTCGCTCAAAGTCCTCGAACGATGGGTTGCTCTCAAATGACAAGTGTCAAGTTCTCTCAGAGCAACCAACCAGCTAGTGGTTGTAGGGGGCGGCTATTTATAGCCTAGGGAGCAGCCCGACATGATAAGACATAAATGCCCTTCAATGATATGACCGTTAGGTGGATAAGATATTTTGGAACAGCTGGCGCGTAGCACAGCAACGGTCGGAAATTTGACTCTCAAATTCCTCAGGGCTATCATGTTCCTCACTGTGTAGGTAATTCGTACTGACGAACTCCTAACTCCTCAGTCAGAACAAATTCATCAGCGACCAGAAGAACTTCATCTCTGTCACTGAAGAAAGTGACTGAACTGTATGAGATTTCCAAAGGCTTCACTCAAAGGGATTGGTAGGTGTAGGATTTTGAGTTGAGCATCACATGGAAATTTTTCCTTAGTATTTCCTCGACCCCCTTTAACAGTACGGTGTTTCCTATGACTCAAGAAAGAGAAAATGAAACTACAAAAACAAAAGTCTTCACGCTTCATGTTCCACAAATGAATACCAAGTCTTCAAGGTCACACCAATTTCTTCACTTTCAAAGTCTTCAGAAAGTCTTCAGAATATCAAAGTCTTCAGTTGAAGAACTTCATTTTTAGGGGTCGACTTTCTTTGTAAATATCAAACTCCTCATAGACTTATAGACATGTGTGCACTCATAAACGCATTAGTCCCTTAACCTATAAGTCTTCAATACACCAAAATCACTGAGGGGCACTAGATGCACTTACAATCTCCCCCTTTTTGGTGATTGATGACAACATATGTTAAGTTTTCAACGGGGATAAACATATGAAGTGTATACACTGATATTGAGGAATTTGATTACAAGATATAGAAGAACTCCCCCTGAAGATGTGCATAGTGAGGAATTTGCTTTTGAGGCAATGCACATTTGAAGAGTTGAATCATGGAGATCTCCCCCTATATCTTGTAATTCATACACGCATTTGATATATAATGTGAAGAATTTGAAATGCATGATGAAATATGGTGCCTGATGAGATTCAGCATGCGTGCAGTGTCATTGACGAGGAATAAGCATGCAAAGCATAATGCAACAAAAGTATCAGCGCACCATCGGGTTTAAGATTACAACTCGATCCCAAAAAAAAGTTTCAGAAGAACGAGAGTTGTAACTTAAAAAATGCCCTTAATATAGACCCGCTTGAAGACTAACTCAGATTTCTCCCCCTTTGTCATCAAATGACCAAAAGGATTGAAACTGAGGACTAACGCCCCTGAAGAATTTCAAGTCGATGGAGGAGCGCCAGTGTTGTCGGGGTTGTTTGTTGAAGCAGGGCCTGCCGCAGTGTCGTCCAAGTCTTCATACTCATCAGTGTCACGTGATGAAGAATAAGAGCTGGCCACCAAGGAAGGAACTTTGACCTTCTTGAATTTCTTCGGTGGAGGTGCAGACCAGTCAAATTCTTCCTTGAGACCCATATTCTTCAGATCTGCAGCGCTGTAGACATGAGAGAGAACAGCCCAGGTACGGTTGAAGGTTTCATGGCGGTAGTATTGGTTTTTCTTCACTGCATTGTGTGTTGAGGTCATGTTGTGAAGAATTGAACCAAACTGACGCTTGACCCATTTGTGATTGCGATCAACCTTCTGATGAAGACTGAGGAGTAACTCACGGTCAGTCATCACCCTGGGTGCTGTGGCTTGAGGATTTTGCTTGGCTGAGGTATTTGCGGCAGAGTCATGTGTGGCAGAATTGTCATTGGTACAGTAAGATGAAGCCTTGCGAAATTGACCATCTAATGGACAAATGCCTTCATCGATCACAGCAGCGGCCTTGCCTCTATCATCAGCTGTTGAAACTGTCCGTTTGAGGACTTCAATGGTAGGCAAGTAGCTACCGTGGTTCAGAGTGTCAGCTTTGTAATTCAGTGAAGATCTTGCCCTAATGAATCTCATAATCCAAGGAGCATAGGGCTTCAGATCGAATGGTGACATAGCAATATTGGCCAGAGTCCTCATGAAGAAATCATGGAAGTTGACGGGAATGTCGTGAACGATGTTGAAAAGCATATTCTTCATGATGCCAACGACTTCTTCATCATTTGAGTCGTGGCCTTTGATGGGACTCATTGTCTTCGTCAGATTTCGATAGATAGTCTGAGGCACATACAATAATTCCTTGACGAGGAATTTGGTTCTTGGGGCCTGCCTTGGCTTCAAAGGCTTCATCAGCACTTGCATATAGTGATTTGAAAGTTCTGGTTCGTTGTAGATACAACGAGCATCATCAACTGGAGGACTAAGTGGTAGAGCACGAAGCAATTCCGTTGCTGGTGCCTTGTAGTGAGTATTTTCAGACATCCAGTCTAATACCCATGAGTTCACGTCTTCAGTGTCTTCGGTGATGTGCAGAGTTGCATAGAATTGAAGAATGAGTTCTTCATTCCAGTCACAGATATCAATGCAGAAATTCAGAAGTCCTGCATCGTGAAGAACACTGAGGACTGGATCAAAGCCAGGCAGAGACTCCATGTCCACATGAGGAATTTGTGCATGATCGAAGACCTTGTCTTTGTTGAAGAGCACTGAGGAATAGAAATTGGCTTGGCTGGTAGTCCAGAAACGTCTTTTCCTTATGCGAGCAGAATCATATGGATTATAGTCAGTGAAGAATATGTGCTCGGCAAAGAAATCTTCAGCCTTGAACTTCTGTTTGCTTGAGAACGGATTCTTTTGCTTTGGCAGAGGGGTGTCAGTGAGTTGCATCACCACCTCAGGAATCGCTCGCACAGGTTCTTCAGGCTGAGGAATTTCTTGTTCCTCAAGAGGTGCAGTCTGAGGATCAGCAGCAGTAGGTTCATCAACACTAGTGGCTAGAATTTCTTCATGCACAGAGAGAGTGGGTTGAGTTTCTTCAGAGCCCATTTGAACTGTTGGTGCAGGGGACTGAGGAATTTGTTGTATTGGGGTGAAGAGAGGAGTATTGGGATGCTGACTTTCCCAAAAGTCATCATTCATCACAGGTGTGGTGCATCCTATATCCACATCTTCATCTTCAATTTCCTCAACACCAGCCTCTTCAGCTGTGAACTGAGGCATAGGTGAGGAAATGATTGGCGTTGAAGGGATTGCGTCCACTTCAATTTCTTCATCAATCTGCTCTGACGAAGCAGCAGAATGATGTTCTTCATCTGATCCGATTGGGATCTCATAGTCTTCTCCAAAAGGAACAAGGTCCTTTGATGGCATGGAGGAAATCGGAACAGCATCAATTGGATTTTCAAGTGAGCTGGTCATTGGCTTCATTTTCTTCACAGCCGAAGAATTTGACACAGCTGATGCCTTCCTTTTCTTCACTGGAGCTCGCTTTGCAGCCTTGGTCTTCTTCACATCAAAGGAAGATGGAAGAATTGGAGTTGGCATTGGCGCAGGAGGAGCTGAGGAATCTGGTTGAATTTCTTCAGGCGCAACTGATGCAGTTGCCCTGACTTGTTCAGTTTCTTCAGGCGCACCACTAGTGGATGCCCTGGCAATTTCTTCAGCGGCTGGAATGGGATCATCAGCCCTGGAACTGGTATTTTCATCAGCAGCCTGAACTTCATCAGCGGTGCTGGCATGTTCTTCAGTCGGCTGAGCTGAGGCTTCAGCCTGAGGAATTTCATGTTGCGTTGGAGCAGCAACATTGGTGACTTTCTTCGTCAGGTTGATGAATCTGACTTTGGCTCCTTGCCAATCAGCATAATACGCATCGAAGTTTTTGTTGAGGTCTTGAATTTCAGTTTGGACTTTGAGAAGTTCCTCAGGTGTCATTCTGACAACGTTTTTCTTCAGGAACTTCTCCTTTCTGTATTGAGCTTTCTTGATCTCTCTTGCCTTTTCCAACTTCCATTTCTCTTCAGTGATGAAATGGGTCAACATATGACTCTGTCCAGGGGTCAGATGAAAATCAGGCATAGGAGTGTTTGGATCCTTATGCCAGAGATCAATATAATCGAGGATTTTCCTCGGGTCCAAGAGCAGTGGCACAGATGTGCCTTTGGCTCTAGCGGCCCTTTCTTGGCGATCTCTGATGATTTCTGCAATTTCATCATCAGAAGGCACATGGAATGCGACCTGTTTCTTCTTTGGACTTGGCCGAGGACCTCGTCCAGCTATTGCTTTGGTCTTCAGCGGAGTCGGGCCAGATGATGAAATTGGTGCAGCTGAGGAACTTGCTGAGACACCAGAGGCAATCGAGAAACCAGCAGTCCTTTGACATGTAGCCAGATGCACAGGAGCTGAGGACTTTGAAGGCGCTGTTGAGGACTTTGGTGGAGCTGTAGCAGCGTGAGGAATTTGCCTTGAGGGCGCTGCTGAGGAACTTGGCCGTGAGGGCGCTGATGGTGAAGCAATTGGCTTACGAGCAGGCTTCTTTGGCATGGATTTCCTCGGTTTGACCGAGGCCTCAGTAGCAGTAGCAGTGGCAGAATCCTCATTGAATTTCTTCACTGCCTCCTTGGCTTGTCTTGCCAATTTAGCTTGGCGTTTATCCCATTCTTCATGAAAGTCTTCACCATGTTTGATGCTTGTGGGGTCAGCTACTTGGCCAGGTGCCAATGGAGCCCTTGGGCACGGAGGATTGAGGGCGAACTTCTTCATGTACTTTGGAGTCACCTATCTGTATTCCCTCCATTCCCTTGCCCATCTCCGTTTAATCTTCTGAATGCGCACCTTGCGCTAATTTTTGTTTTCTTTGCCAAATTTTGCTTCATCAGGTGTGCAATAGTCAGCATATATTTCCTCAGGGATTTCAAACACAGTCATAACCTCAGGTTTCTTTCCTCCTTTCTGCGGCTTCTTACCGTCTGCCATATTCTTCAGTTGAGGAATCTGAACAATTAAGGTCTCTGAAGAAGTATGCAGTTTTTCTTCGAGGAACGCTGCAAATGAGTTAAGTTGATGAGAACCTAGTGATTCAGTAGCAGACATGAGTACCTGTGAACAGAGTACAAGTGCGAGGAATTTGGAGAGGTCGTATGCGTTCTGAGAAGGTTTTTCGAAAAGAACAAGTTTTGAGGAATTTGACCAGATGAACCTTGAGGAATTTCACAAAACGTTCTTGTCTTAGGTTCCAGAGTTGTACAGATCGAAGATCAACACAATTAGGGAATCTTTGAAGAAAATGATTGCTTAGAGAAACAGTTCAAGATCATATGATATGTGTGGTGTTCATATGTGTGAAGATTTGAAGAATAAACACCTTTGAAGATTTTCAGGAAAGCTTGAGAATCAAGGCGAGTAATAAAAGTAACTTTTAATTACCCAAAGTGAAGAACACGACGAACTGAGAAGAACAGATGGGAAGTTCATCAGGTTAGATCTTCCTTGCCCTAACTCGGCGGAGGAAGACAACTACGGCGGCGGCGGAGTGAAGATTTCCGCGGTCGGCGTGAGGACGACGGCGACGAGGTCGAGGCAGCGAAGCTCTTCCTCACCGGCGACGATGGAGTAGCGGCGGCGCTAGGGTTTGAGGAGCTCGAGCGGGAGAGAGAGGTCGAGCGGAGTAAATGAAGTGAGGAAGGGGAGAGGGGTATTTATAGACACGGTGAAAAACTGTTCGCCCGAAGATTTGGGACAAACGTGCCCCTGCCCTTTCTCCTTCACGCGATGTCACCCACGTACTGTGTAGTGTAGATCGTGTACGATCGTGGGTGAATAGAATAATGCATCGTGGGATGCGGAATAGTTTGAGCGGCAAAACCGGAAATTTGGATAAGATTTGTTTTAAAGTTTCGTTCGCAATCTCTTCAGCTGACCAGGACACAGTGAAGATTTTGAACGAGTTTCAAATAGAACGCACATGAAGAATTTGTGAATAGATTGGGTTGAGTATAGCATAGAGGGGGAAGGGTCCGATCACATTCACTTAGCAGAAAAAAAAACAACTTGAAGAAATAGCTATAAGTGAATGCTGTAGAGGACATAAACTCATATATATATATAGCCAATGAAGAAAAAACGAAGGAAACGGTGAAGATTTTGCAAAGTTGAAGAATTTGAGAAACTGAAGAATTTCAAAAATTGAGGAAAAACTCAAATTGAAGATTTTCAACTTTTTGTGGTGGCGTGACCCACCGTATAAGAATGATGATTTCAGACACCGCGTACAATTGTCGTAGGGCTCTGAGAAACAAATTATTCATTAATTTCTTCACACTTGGAGTGTTAATCTTCATTGATTGAAGAAAAACGTTTCTTCATGTGTTGCACATCTAAGTCATCAATTTTGCATAAGTGTTAGGATGTGTGTCCTTTTCAAAGAACATTCGAAGATTCTAAGATATTTAGCTCACACCACAACTTGCTAAATCTCTTCTCATCCAAGGGCTTAGTGAAGATATCAGCTAGCTGTTCTTCAGTCTTCACGTGCTCGATGGAGATGTCGCCCTTCAACACATGATCACGAAGAAAATGATGACGAATCTGAATGTGCTTTGTCTTCGAGTGCTGAACTGGGTTGTGAGCAATCTTGATGGCATTCTCATTGTCACAGAGGAGAGGCACATTCTTCACGTTGACACCATAGTCCTTGAGTGTTTGCTTCATCCAAAGCAGTTGAGCGCAGCAAGAACCAGCAGCAATGTATTCAGCTTCCGCAGTGGACAGTGATACGCAGTTCTGTTTCTTCGAGGACCAACAGACCAAAGATCATCCGAGGAAATGACAAGTGCAAGAAGTTGACTTGCGGTCCACACGATCACCAGCATAGTCAGAGTCAGAATATCCAATGAGATCAAAAACAGTGCCCTTGGGGTACCATAATCCTAGTGTTGGTGTGTGAGCTAGATATCGAAGAATATGCTTCACAGCCTTATGGTGTGATTCCTTCGGTGCAGCTTGAAATCGGGCACACATGCAAACACTAAGCATTATATCTGGCCTAGATGCACATAAGTACAATAAAGAGCCAATCATGGAGCGGTATACCTTATGATCGAAGTCAATACCATTTTCATCAGTGCATAGATGGCCTTTTGTGGGCATAGGAATTTTGACGCCTTTGCAATCTTGCATGCCGAATTTCCTCAGTACATCTTTGAGGTATTTCTCCTGAGATATGAATATGCCATTGCGCTGTTGACGAATTTGAAGACCTAAGAAGAATTTCAACTCTCCCATCATAGACATTTGATATTCTTCACTCATCATATAGGCAAATTCATCACTATAACGTTGGTCAGTACAGCCAAAGATAATATCATCAACATATATTTGGCACACAAACAGTTCACCATCATATGATTTAGTAAAGAGAGTAGGGTCGAGTGAACTGAGTGTGAAGCCATTCTTCATGAAGAATTCCTTCAATGTATCATACCACGCCCGAGGGGCTTGCTTGAGGCCATAGAGGGCCTTTTTAAGTTTGAAGACTTTGTCGGGATTCTTTGGATCTTCAAAACCTGGGGGTTGAGCAACATATACTTCTTCCTCAAGCTTACCATTGAGGAATGCACTTTTCACATCCATTTGATATAAGATGATATCATGATGATTAGCATAAGCAAGTAATATGCGAATAGCCTCAAGTCTAGCAACAGGTGCAAAAGTTTCATCGAAATCAATTCCTTCAACCTGTGTGTAGCCTTGAGCTACCAATCGTGCCTTATTCCTTACCACAAGGCCATTTTTATCTTGCTTGTTGCGGTAGATCCACTTTGTGCCAATGATATTATGCTTGCGAGGATCTGGACGTTTGACCAGTTCCCAGACATTGTTGAGCTCGAACTGATGTAATTCTTCTTGCATAGCATGAATCCACTCCGGCTCCAAAAATGCTTCATCTACCTTAGTGGGCTCTGTGATAGAGACAAAAGCATAGTGCCCACAAAAGTTAGATAAATGTGAAGCTTTTGAGCGAGTGAGAGGACCTGGCGCTTCAATGTCATTGATGATCTTGTCAACTTGTACTTCTTTTGCAACACGAAGATGAGCTGGTTGTCGCCGAGGTACTTGATCATTTTCCTCAGCACCATTGTCTTCAGCATTATCTTCAGGTGCGTCGGCTTGACGTTCTTCGCGTACTGGAATGAATTCTTCAGCAGATTCTTCAGTAGGAATGACATCCTCAGTTGCATTGGGTTTCTTGTTAGTGAGGAGTTCATAGGCCGTCTTCTTGAAGAATTTGTGAAGATATACTCTATTGATGATGTGGCACGCAGTATCAATTGCATCAATCCAAAAATGATGAGGCGTTTTGTATTCATCAAGCATAGTGTGAGCCATCTCAACAAGAGTTCTGTTCTTGCGCTCCATGACGCCATTTTGCTGAGGAGTATAAGGAGCAGATAACTCATGAGTAATACCAAGTTCATCAAGATAGTCATCAAGACCGGAATTCTTGAACTCAGTTCCATTGTCACTTCTGATGTGTTTGATCTTCACACCAAAGTTGGTTGAAGCCCTCGAGGAAAATCGTTTGAAGACTTCCTGCACTTCATGTTTGTAAGTAACAATGTGTACCCATGTATATCGAGAGTAATCATCAACAATGACAAAACCATATAGAGATGCAGCATTAGAGAATGCTGAGTAATGATTAGGTCCGAAGAGGTCCATGTGAAGCAATTCGAATGGACGAGTAGTGGTCATGATAGTCTTCGCTGGATGCTTGGCCTTGGTCATTTTTCCAGCTTCACAGGCTTCGCATAAGTGATCCTTGAGGAATTTGACATTCTTAATGCCAATGACATGCTTCTTCTTTGCAAGCGTGTGCAAATTCCTCATGCCTGCGTGACCAAGTCGTCGATGCCATAGCCAGCCTTCTAAAGCTTTTGCAAGTAGACACACGGCTGGTTGTGGTCCTGTAGAGAAATCAACAATATACAAATCTCCTCTCCTAAAGCCTTCGAAGACTTTGGAATTGTCAGCTTCCATAATCACAACACAGCGATACTTGCCAAAGACAACAACCATATCAAGATCACAAAGCATTGAGACTGACATGAGGTTATATCCTAAGGACTCAACAAGCATGACTTTGTCCATGTGTTTATACTTAGAGATCGCAACCTTACCAAGACCCAATACCTGACTTTTGCCTTTGTCAGCAAAGATGATATGCTTCAGATGTGACGGTGATAAGGGAGCATCTATCAAAAGATTCTTGTCACCAGTCATGTGATTTGTACATCCACTATCAAGGACCCATTCAGTGGTTTTGGGTTGATCATCCTGCATATGAATTAGTGTAACTTACAATCTCATATGCTTCATCAGTGAAGAATATGATATCAAGTTCATCAATTGAATTTCATCAAGCGGTAAACAGATATAGCAGTAGGAGGATGTGTGAAATGAAAGTTCATTTCATCATGGTTAGCCTGCGTCCTTTCAGGCAATTTTGTCAGGTCCCCAGCAAATTCTTCAGACGTTAAGGCACGTCTGGAGACCTGACCCTGCAGAAGAGATTAGTTCTTTTTCTTCACCACCCACATCTGAAGGGGTGGCAAAGAGTTCATCACTCTGCGAGCACCATACGAGAATGGTGGCATAGAAGCCAAACCATTTCGTTTCACATAAGAGGGGTTAGGGTAAGCATATGAATAAGCAGAGAAATTCTTCGAGGACTTATGAACATAATGATTTGAAGAATAATGTGCATATTCATAGCCCTTAGCTCTACCCTGCGAAATAGAGTTGTTAGCACGATGATGATCATATGAGGACTTTGATCCAGTTGAGGAATTTGATCCACGTGAAGAATTTTGTCCGTATGAGGACTTGGATCCATATGAAGAAGTTGGTCCATATGAAGAGTTTGATCTGGGGTTCCTATTCTTCTCAGGTGGTGTCATGAGGACATTCACCTGAAGACTTTCAACATAACTTTTGGGAACCCAGATTTTCTTCATAGGGGAACCGTTCCTGCAGTTAGTCCCAACATATCTAGCAAATACTTCACCATTCTGATTTTTGAACAGTTTATAGTTGGAGTCAAATGACTCATCAGAAGAATGAGGAGATTCACATGTAAAGCCAGATAACAAGGATGGATCAACTGGAGGTCCCTTTGCAGCAACCCATGAGGTTTTGGGGTACTGCTCAGGTTTCCAATATGTTCCATCAGCATTAAGTTTCCTCTCAAAGGCAATACCCTCTTTCCTAGGGTTTCTATTGAGGATCTGCTTTTTGAGCACATCACAAAGAATCTGATGCCCTTTGAGGCTTTTGTACATGCCTATCGTGTACAGTTCCTTCAGCCCTGCATCGTCAGTGATACTAGCAATGTCCTCAGATGAGGAATTAGTGATAGCAGAGGCAGGTGAAGAATTTGTAACAGTTGAAGCATTTGAACATTCAGGTGAAGAATTAGCAGATTCACGTTCAATGCACTTTAAGCATGGAGGAACAAATTCTTCCTGAGAAGTGCTGATTTGTTGAGCAAGTAATGAATCACGCTCCTTCTGAAGATCTTCATAACTCACTCTTAGCTTCTCAAGATCTTGCTTTCTTTGAAGAAATTCATAAGAAAGTTTCTCATGATCAGATAAGAGAGTGTTATGATGACTTTGAAGGTTATCAAACCTAGACTGAAGTCTCTAAAGATTTTCAGTCAGGGCTTTAGTGCGATCCATTTCTTCACCCAACATGTCATCACTTTTGTCTAGCATGTTTTGAACCTTTTCCAAGGCATGTTGTTCTTTGGTGGCAATGCAAACAAGTTTGGTATAGCTAGGTTCAATATCGTCATCAGAATCATCATCATCAGATTCATAGTCACTAAATTCAGATGAGGAACATTCGGTTACCTCGACACCCTTTGCCATGAGACATGATGCAGAAGATGATAATTCTGGTTCGAAAGTCATGTTTTGAGAGATTCCTTGAAGTCCTCAAACCAAGGATCATGACGGGTTCGATGACCTTCATAGACGTCGGAGATTCGGTCCCAGATAAGCTTTGCATTGCAAAGATGCATAATGTGCCTGAATTGATCTCTGGATAGGCAGGAACAGATGATATCCTTCGCCATGAAATCAAGTCGAGTGTATTTGCGAATATCATCTGCGTTCGCCGACTTGCATAGATCAGTAAGACCAATCTCAGTGACGGTCCACAGCTCGTTGTCCCTTGCCATGAGGCGCTTCTTCATCATGGCCTTCCACTCGGGATAATCATGACCATCAAAGATAGGGCATGTCACTTTCTTCATACCTGCGGTCGACATAACTAAAACTCCAGGCGGTTAAACCAAAATCACATAGAACAAGGGAGTACCTTGCTCTGATACCAATTGAAAGTGCGTTATGTCGACTAGAGGGGGGTGAATAGGCGATTTTTATGAATTCTTCACTGAGGAATTTGCCGGTGAGAAAATTCCTTAGCGAAGAACTATTAGCAGCGGAATAAGTACTCAGAAGTAAGCATAACAGAATACAAGCATGGTCATCATGATGAAATGAAGACTAGCACAGAGTACAGAAAGCGTAATCACAGGATAACACAAGATGAAGATAAACAGACCGAAGAAATTGAGCTGAGGAAATTGAGAAAGTCTTCAGTCAAAGTCTTCAAACACAGATATGAACAAGCACTCAACACAATAATGAGGAAATGAAAGGGTTGAGGAAATAGAACCAGTAGGTTGGTGAAGACAATGATTTGGTAGACCAGTTCCAACTGCTATCTCAGTTCTATGTCTGGTTGGAGCGGCTGAGTATTTAAACTCGAGGACACACAGTCCCGGACACCCAGTCGCTGAGCACGCAGCTCAGGACACCCAGTCCTCACCGTATTCTCCTTGAACTAAGATCACACAGATCCCATCCAATCACTCGTGGTAAGTCTTCAGGCGACTTCCAAACCTTCACAGACTTGGTCACTCGGTGATCCACAATTCCTCTTGGATGCTCTAGACCTTGACGCCTAACCGTCTGGAAGAAGCACAGTCTTCAAAGATAACAAGCGTCGGATCCACGCAGGATCAATTTCTTCGGTGATGCTCAATCACTTGGGTTTGTAGGTGTTTGGGTTTGGGGTTTTTCCTCACTTGATGATTTTCGCTCAAAGTCCTCGGAGGATGGGTTGCTCTCAAATTACAAGTGTCAAGTTCTCTCGGAGCAGCCAACCAGCTAGTGGTTGTAGGGGGGCGGCTATTTATAGCCTAGGGAGCAGCCCGACATGATAAGACATAAATGCACTTCAATGATATGACCGTTAGGTGGATAAGATATTTTGGAACAGCTGGCGCGCAGCACAGCAACGGTCAGAAATTTGACTCTCAAATTCCTCAGGGCTATCATGTTCCTCACCGTGTAGGTAATTCGTACTGACGAATTCCTAACTCCTCAGTCAGAACAAATTCATCAGCGACCAGAAGAACTTCGTCTCTGTCACTGAAGAAAGTGACTGAACTGTATGAGATTTCCAAAGGCTTCACTCGAAGGGATTGGTAGGTGTAGGATTTTGAGTTGAGCATCACATGGAAATTTTTCCTTAGTATTTCCTCGACCCCCTTTAACAGTACGGTGTTTCCTATGACTCAAGAAAGAGAAAATGAAACTACGAAAACAAAAGTCTTCACGCTTCATGTGCCACAAATGAATACCAAGTCTTCAAGGTCACACCAATTTCTTCACTTTCAAAGTCTTCAGAAAGTCTTCAGAATATCAAAGTCTTCAGTTGAAGAACTTCATTTTTAGGGGTCGACTTTCTCTGTAAATATCAAACTCCTCATAGACTTATAGACCTGTGTACACTCACAAACGCATTAGTCCCTTAACCTGTAAGTCTTCAATACACCAAAATCACTGAGGGGCGCTAGATGCACTTACACCTACAGGTCCAACCAGGGCCATGTGATTCGGATCGATCTTGGTGTACCATGTTTTCACCATGGCCCAAGCTTCCCTCGCACCTTGTCGACAGGCAGATATCTTCCATAAACGGAAGTGTCGCCGCGCTCCCTTGAGCAGCTCTAGAAGCTCCCCCATGCTTCCTGGCAGGGAGGCGGATGGCCACAAGGCCTTGGCAATACCCTGCATCACCTGCCGAACTTGTTCATGCAGTTGCGAAAGCTCTTGCAGAAGATCGCCTGCGGATCCGGGCATCTCCTCTTCGGGACGACCAGTCTGTATACCTACACACATAACTCTGTTTAGACTATTTCTTCGCTGAACTGTATAAAGGTTCATTTGAGCACATACTAAAAATGCCACATTGAAGCCTCTTATTCTCCTTCACGGAGTCAGCAAGATGGGCTCGAACATCTTTCAATTCCACGTCCAGCCGGGTATTGGCATCCTGGAGATCGTTTTTCTCTTGCCTGACCCATGTAAGTACACACTCGTCGTCCTCTAGTTATCGTTGAGCTCGTTGTTCATCCTCTTGTAGGATCACCGGATTCACTCCGGGATTGCCTATGGAATCTATTGTTAGATCTGCAAACATGCCGAATACCAAACGGTACATGTAATTCGTTTTTTATCGATCAAGTAAAATATTACCAGATGAGGCCTTCTTGGATTCCTCCATTTCAGCAGTTGCGGCCCTTAGCCGGGCTTTGCACTCCTCCAGCTCTTAAGACAAATGGGTGTTCTTCTCTGTAAGAACCTATGCATACAATGATCCTTAAATCAGTTGTGCCAAGTGTTTCAAGTCTCAGGGGCTACTAATATACATAATTATCATATTTTGCTTACCCGTATATCTTTTAAATACTTGTCTGTGGCTCTAGCAAGCCCATCTTGAGCAGCTCGGATGTACGTGTAGACCGAGTTGAAGGCATTGAACGCCTCTTCGGAGAAGTTAGGGTCGCGGAGTGCGGCCCGCCGACGCCGATGATTCATAGCGCTCTTCACTTCAGAATTTTTAGCGGATATTCTATCCGCATCCTCCGTAGGAGGACCGTCCGGTGTCGACCCCACGTCAGCCTCCACCCTCGAGGTCGGTTCTGGAGTCTGGCTGGTAGAGGCATGACAGGTAGGATCCCCGGATACAGTCCGGTGGATACTCTTTCTGCCAAGACACGGTGGACATTGTTATATTTTAAAGATGGCAATCATGGAGCATGATTCAAATCATACCTCTTCAATGGCGGCTCGTTCCTGTTCGCTTTCCTTTTAAGCCTACCCGACTTGGGCGCCCCTTGTTGGTGAGTCGCTGCGGGTTCGGCACGGTGCCCCGATGGCCTCTCCTATAAAGCGCAACACATGTGTGGTGGGTAAGGCGTAAAGAAGGGGTCCTTTTAAGAAGTTGGGACTCCGGTTTTACTTACATATGATGTAGGGAGTAGGCCAGGATGGTCGGCAATGATGGCCACCAAGGCGTCGTCACAGCTTGCCTGGTAAAACATCCTGTCGACAAGCTCCACAAATATGTCCGGATCTTCTTCGAGTCCGGGGTCGAGGTGTAACGCCCCGGATTCGATGCGCCGGGTGTCTGCCAGTTATTCACCGATGTTGCTATGTCATTTGCTTGCGTGTTGCATTTTATCATGTCATCATTCGCATTGTGGCATCATGTGCATTGCATTGCATCGCATATGTGTTCGTCTCATGCATCCGAGCATTTTCCCCGTTGTCCGTTTTGCAATCCGGCGCTCCTATGCCCTCCGGCGTCCCTCTTTTGTCTCTCGTTGTGAGCGGGTGTTAAACGTTCTCGGAATTGACCGAGTCTTGCCAAGCGGCCTTGGTATACCACCGGTAGACCGCCTGTCAAGTTTCATGCCATTTGGAGGTCGTTTGATACTCCAACGGTTAACCGGGTAACCGTAAAGCTCCTTTCTCTTTGCAGCCCAACACCCCTTTCAAAGTAGCCCAAAATCCATCCTAACCCCCTCCATGCTCTCGGTCGTTTGATCACGATCGCGTGGCCGCAAACTGCACCTCATTTGGAGTCTCCTAGCTCCTCCTACCTCTATATATAGATCCCTTCCCCGAAATCCGCACGAAACCCTAGTCTCCCCGCTCCCCTCGCGCCATCGGACAAAATCCGGACGGCCGGACATGTCCGCCCGCACCAACGGACGAATCGCTTCACGCCACGTGGCTCCGCCACCGCCCCGCGCCGCCAGCCCACCGGGCCCGCCTCCGGCCCGCCCTCCCCGATCCGCCGCCGCCGTCGCCCGCGGGACGCC
>NC_041381.1:110881617-110885965 GCF_002162155.2 Triticum dicoccoides | reverse complement strand
CTGCCTTCTGCCGCCCCGCCGCCGCGACGTGAGCCCGCGCCGCCGGAGCTCCTCTGCCCGGCCCCGTCGCCATCTCCGGCGACCTCGCCGTCGTCTCCGCCGCCGCCGTCGTTTCGGATCTGGTCGGGTGGATCAGATCCACCAGGCCCGCGAACCAAACGCCTCTGCCGCGCCCTGGATCCCTCCGTCCCGTTCGCCCTCGTCCCGGTTGACTTTTCGCGTGGGTAAAATTCTGCAAAGTCCTGAATATTTTGCATAATCATGTCATGTTCATCGCATTGTATCTCTGCATCTGTAGCTCCGTTTTACGCATGCAATATGTCAAATTGTTCGCCTCGACGAGTACTTCATTTCATTCCATTGCATCATTTTCATTTGAGCTCATCTTGATGCCTGAATCATCGTTGCAAGAGTGCTTCATGATGTTAATCTGCTGAAACTGTTATAACATGCTCATTTGTCATTTTTGCCATGTTTGATGTGTGCATCCTATGAGGTTGATGTCTACATGTGTTTTGATCTATGTCATGCCATCTTTACAGGGGTGTATGCCATGTATTTTTTGTGATCAATGTGGTGACTAGCACAAGCATGTAAACTAGGCATGTTGATGTTACTGATTTTAGTCCCTGCTCTGCTGTTATTTTGATGCCATGTAAACTTGATGCTACAGAGAGATCCATGCATATTTTGAGATACTTCAGTAAGGGTGTTTTGAACATATGGTTGTTCTCTACTAGTCATGCCCCTGGTTCCAATTATGGAGTAGTCTAGCATGTCATTTTCATGCTCTACTTTTGCTACAAAATGTTTCCTGGCAGATTGTTTACATGTTATTCAATTTTGCCAAGGTTGTTGTAGTTGATCCTTGCATGCTATGAACTTATTCTTGCCTTGGTTTGTTTCACAAACATGTCTTCTTGCTGATGCCATGCTTATCTTGTCATGCAATGACTTGTGGTGAGTGAATCGAGCTTGTTAAGTAGTGTACTTGTTGTTACTATTTTGCTAGGCTGAATTTGTTATTTCGTGATGCTATGTAAACCTGTTGCTACTAGTCATTCTATGCATAATCTGGAGATGTTCACTAAGGGTGTTTTGTTCTACATGTCATCCTCTAACCATCCATGCCCCTGGTTGCATATATAGCTTGTTGTAGCTTGTTGTAATCTTGCTCCAAAGTTGCTAAATGATGTTGCTGTCAGCCTGTTAACATGAAGTTCAATGTTGCCATGATTGTTGTTAGTGATCCATGCACCCTATGAACTTGTTCTTGCCATGCTTTGCTTCATAAACATGTATTCTTACTGTTGGTTGCCTTGCCATGCCATGTATTGCTCTGTAGTGAGTGGTTCAAGCTCACCAACATGCCTACTTATTGTTGTTCCTGCCATGTATGAATCTGTCATATAACTTGCTATGTTTACATGAGTGCCATCATATTTTTTGATCCTTTTTGGCTCATGGTCAGTAAGGGACTTTTGTTCTATGGGTTTAGTAGTATCATGCCATGCCTTTGTTTTCCATGATAAGTTCCTGTAACATGTTGTTTGATAGCTCTAAACATTGCAACCTGACGTTATTTTCTGCAAAGTCTGAACTATTATCATTTGCAATCTTGCCATGTGTGTTTGAGCATGTTCTAGTGATTTCTGGAGATAGCTAAGTGTTCATGTTTTGTAATGCTTTACCTGTACATCATGCCCATGTCTTTTGTTTTCATGTTGAGATGTTGTAGCTTATTGTTTTGATGCTTGCAATATGCCTAGTTGCTGTTTTGGACAGATTGTTGCTATAACTTGTATAGTGTGTGTGTGTGTGTGTGTGTTGAACCATTGCTCCGTTTTGAGTGTGCTCTATATGAAACTTGCTTAGAATTGCATGTAGCTTCATATTATCATGTTGCATCCTTGTTTTGGTGTGTTTGCTTGATGTTTGGGTGCATTTTGTATCAATGTCATGTTTAACTTGTTTTGCTCATATCTTCTAGACCGTAGCTCCGAATCTAATGAACTTTATATGTAACTTGACTAGAATCTCGTGTAGATCATCTTGGTGCATCTTCACTGTTGTTTAACAACTTGAACATAAGGTTTGTTCAGATCTGGACCAATTTCGAAATTTGCATGAGGACTTACCGGAATTGTTATATGTTGTTTCCGGCCTCATTTAAACTTGTCTTGATGTGTTGCTCTTGTTTGCATCATCTCTTGCCATGAGTAGCTTCATGTAGCCTTGTCATGAATCATGCTTGTTGTGCATCATGTCTTGTCTATGTGTGGTGTGTTTACTATGTTGTGTGCTTCTTCTCGATAGTTCCCATTTCATTGCGATCGTGAGGATTCGTTCGTCTATGCTTGGTTCGTCTTTGTGGCTTCATCTTCTTCATGGAATCATTCTTCTTCCTTGCGGGATTTCAGGCAAGATGACCGCTACCCTGGATCTCACTACTATCATTGCTATGATAGTTGCTTCGTTCTATCGCTATGCTGCGCTACCTATCACCTGTTTATCAAGCCATCCCAAATTGCCATGAACCTCTAACCTTTAAAACTCTTCCTAGCAAACCATTGCTTGGCTATGTTACCACTTTTGCTCAGTCCCTCTTATAGCGTTGCTAGTTGCAGGTGAAGTTGAAGATTTCTCCATGGTGGACAGGATTTTGGTTGGGATATCACAATATCTCTTATATTATTAATGCATCTATATACTTGGTAAAGGGTGGAAGGCTCAGCCTTATGCCTGGTGTTTTGTTCCACTCTTGCCGCCCTAGTTTCCGTCATACCGGTGTTATGTTCCCGGATTTTGCGTTCCTTACGCGGTCGGGTGATTTATGGGACCCCCTTGACAGTTCGCTTTGAATAAAACTCCTCCAGCAAGGCCCAACCTTGGTTTTACCATTTGCCTCACCACCACCAATATTTCCCTTGGGAGTAATTAACCCAAGGGTCATCTTTATTATAGCCCCCCGGGCCAGTGCTTGTCTAAGTGTTGGTCCGAACTAGAGCCCTTTGCAGCGCCCCCTCAGGGAAACTTGAGGTCTGGTTTTAGTTGTACGGATTGCTCATCCGTTGTTGCCCTGAGAACGAGATATGTGCAGCTCCTATCGGGATTGTCGGCGCATCGGGCGGTCTTGCTGGTCTTGTTTTACCATTGTCGAAATGTCTTGTAAATCGGGATTCCGAGTTTGATCGGGTCTTCCTGGGAGAAGGTATATCCTTCGTTGATCGCGAGAGCTTATCATGGGCTAAGTTGGGACACCCCTGCAGGGTATAATCTTTCGAAAGTCGTGCCTGCGGTTATAGGCAGATGGGAATTTGTTAATGTCCGGTTGTAGATAACTTGACACCAGATCCAAATTAAAACGCATCAACCGCGTGTGTAGCCGTGATGGTCTCTTTTCGGTGGAGTCCGGGAAGTGAACATGGTTTTGGGTTATGTTTGATGTAAGTAGGAGTTTAGGATCACTTCTTGATCATTGCTAGCTTCACGACCGTTCCTTTTGCTCTCTTCTCGCTCTTATTTGCGTATGTTAGCCACCATATCATGCTTAGCCGCTGCTGCAACCTCACCACTTTACCCCTTCCTTTCCCATTTAGCTTTGCTAGTCTTGATACCCATGGTAATGGGATTGCTGAGTCCTCGTGGCTCACAGATTACTACAACACCAGTTGCAGGTATAGGTTTACGCGATGATCATGATGCGAGAGCGATGTTTGCTTGTTTTGGAGTTCTTCTTCTGCTTCTTCTTCGATCAAGGGATAGGTTCCAAGTCGGCAGCCTGGGCTAGCAGGGTGGATGTCGTTTGAGTTTCTGTTTGTGTTTCGTCCGTAGTCGGATGATGCTCTTATGTATTATGATGTTGTATTCGTGTGGCATTGTATGCCTCTTGTATGTATCCCCATCTATTATGTAATGTTGATGTAATGATATCCACCTTGCAAAAGTGTCTTCAAGATGCGCTTCTATCCTTGGTGGGACCTTAGAGTTTCTTTAGGATAGGGTCGCATCTTGGGCGTGACACGAGGGCCCGGTTGTGGTCCTCTGGCTATGGAGGCGGGTTGTGGACCTCCCTCGTAGCTTTCCGTAGTTCCTGTTATGGACTGGCAAGGTAAATATTTGCAATGAAAGACTACGGGAATGAATAGAGTTGAGTAAAAGATAGCAACTCACCTAGCTAGGGGGGTTGTACATGGAAAATCCATCCCATGGCTTAATGCGGATGAACTCCTCTTCTTCTCCTTCATACATATCGGACAATATTTTCGCCAGAGCGGTGGCAGAGTCCGGACCTTTTCGACCGCAGCGGGTAGCATCGTCTTCTCCATTGAAGTGACACATGGGATGC
>NC_041381.1:110879597-110881430 GCF_002162155.2 Triticum dicoccoides | reverse complement strand
TGACATAACCTCGATTATTGTCAATCCAGATTTGGCCAGCGTTTTTATCCTGCCCATCAGTTGAAGGACCTCTCTACTATCTTCCTCCTAGGCGCTCCGGGGACGCCAGCTATGGTGTTTCTTCAATGGGGCATTTGTGAACTCAAGAAGACCCATCCGGATAGGGTCAGGAAGGGAGACGTCCTCTATATAAAACCACTCGGAAGGCCAGTCTTCGGATGTCTTCTTCGGAGTGCCGGACAGGTATCCAGTCCCGGCGATGCGCCATATTTCGGCTCCTCCCACTTGGTATATTGATCCCTCCTGATTGCGAGGGATGAGGCAGAACAGACTCTTCCATAGCCTGCTATGTGCAGGATGGAGGCAGGGGTGAAGTTGTGCAGTTGGAGGCCATAATACTCTAGGAGCCCACGGAGGAACGGATGGATTGAAAATCCGAGGCCCCTCAGCAAGTAAGGGACAAGGCATACGCGCTCCCCCTGGATGGGTTGGGAAAACTCTCCGCTTGCTCCCCGCCGTTGAAAGTGGCTAATCCGGCTCGAACGGGGACAAGATATGCAGGGGGAGGAACCCCTGGGTCTGTAACTCCACCAACTGGCCGTGGGATACGCTACACTTCTCCCAGTCACCTGGCTTGGCGCTATGAGGACGAGAGGAGGAGCTGCGGTGGCCGGCCATGATGGGATGGTTTTTTCGGGCACGCTCTGATGGATCCTCGCTTGGGGAAGATGGTGTGTTTTGGATCTGAGGATCCCCGTCTCTTTAATAGACGATTTATTTACATGGTCAGGGTGGCAAGTGTAAAAATGCCCTGGCTTCTCGCATTCGCTCGACACATGGAGACCGACATTATTAAGGTATAGAAGCCGATGAGTGCAACATTACATGGGAAGCCGGACACTGCTCATTACAACAAGTAGTCTGGAGAATTTGGAGAAGAACCCGCCTTGCAATGCCGAAGACAATCTGTGCGCCGGACTCATCATCATTGAAGCCTGGTTCAGGGGCTACTGAGGGAGTCCTGGATTAGGGGGTCCTCGGACAGCTGGACTATATACTTATGCCGGACTGTTGGACTATGAAGATACAAGATTGAAGACTTCATCCCGTGTCCGGGTGGGACTCTCCTTTGCGTGGAAGGCAAGCTTGGCAATTCGGATATGAAGATTTCCTTCTCTATAACCGACTCTGTGTAACCCTAGCCCCCTCCGGTGTCTATATAAACCGGAGGGTTTAGTCCATAGGACAACAACAATAATAATCATATGCTAGCTTCTAGGGTTTAGCCTCTACGATCTCGTGGTAGATCAACTCTTGTAATACTCATATCATCAAGACCAATCAAGCAGGAAGTAGGGTATTACCTCCATAGAGAGGGCCAGAACCTGGGTAAACATTGTGTCCCCCGCCTCCTGTTACCATTAGCCTTAGACGCACAGTTCAGGACCCCCTACCCGAGATCCATCGGTTTTGACACCGACAGTCTTCACATCAGCTTGGGCATCCTTCAGGTTTTTCTTGGCAAGTTCAAGATCGAGTTGGAGTTGGATCTTCTCCTTATCCAAGGCAACATACTGAGTCCCAAATTCACAAGATTTCTGAAATCAAGAAAAGGACAATTCAGTCGACAAAGACAAAGACCCTCTACTTCCGAGTGAAGAAGAGCAAATCCAGATTGTTGTTATCAAAAGAGTTCTAAGACCACTGCCGATTCAAACATTCAATGGCGGTCTCGAGGACTACACCCAGTGGGTGCACTCAGCATGCCCCCACTGGACCAATTTCCCACTCGGTACAGCCTGCCCGGCCCGAGTAAAAAAACCTTATTCTCAG
>NC_041381.1:110870008-110879180 GCF_002162155.2 Triticum dicoccoides | reverse complement strand
GACTTCCCGCAGTCGACAGCGGCCTCAGGGACTACACCTAGCGGGTGCAACTCAGCGTGCCCCCACTGGATAAGTTACCCATTCGGCACGGCCTGACCGGACCGAGTGAAGAGCTGCAAACAAATATATTCTAAGACCCCCGCCGAATCAAACATTCAACGAGGGTCTCAGGGACTACACCTAGTGGGTGCACTCAGCATGCCCCCATTGGACCAAACACCCCACTCGACACAGCCTGACTGACTCAAGTAGAAGAACTATGCAGCAAAAGAAAACACCCAGTGGGTGTACAGATTCAAGACGAAGAAAATCCAATCACAAATCAACTTACAATCGCACTTACTCGAACATTGGCCTGAAGGGCAGAACTGGCATCATAAGTAGCCTTGCTGGATTCGTACACCTCCTTCAGCCGCTGCATCATCAAACCATCTTGGATCATAGCCTCCTTGGCAGCTCCTGTCTGGTCCTCTAGGACATGGTGCAGACCAGATCCACTCGACGCAGGAGTTGGTGACGCGGCTGGAGGGATCAGCGTTTGAAGCTGTCCAGTCGAACCGGTAGCTTGGGCAGTCGGCATCGGAGGTTAGGCAGTCGATAAAGGGTCAGCAAAAGAGACACCAACTCAATACAAACCACTGATTTCTTGAACAACAGGTTCGGGCGGCGGATGAGACGTCCGGCTGGAAGACACCCTCCGGGCGGGGTTCTGTGAGGTGGTCGAGGCCATGCATCTTCCTCCTACACTCCTTGGTGGCTCCTCCTCGTCATCGTCTGGAAGTTGGATAACGTCTGTTGGCACTGTAGTCACTCGACAGTGAGATTTCAATCGACTGCCGGGACAATCGACAAGGTGTGAGTTGATCTTACCTGCTCGAGAAGTGGCCGCGTCTGCAGTCTCCGCGTCAGCCTGCTCGTTATCGATGTCCATAAGGGACGTCCCAGAGGTAGCGGCCCTGGAGACCCAGATTCACACTCAGTCAAATAAGCAAGAAAGTCCACAACAGTAATGAAGAAAAGAAGAAGAAACACTTACGCCGAAGCAATAGGCACAACAACTTTGATCCTGGGCAGAGCCTTCCGAGGTTTAGGAGGATTGACCTTGGCTTGCTTGGCAGTTTTCTCCGTCGGATCAGGAGTGAACATCCGAGTGCGCTTCGGAGCCCTCGCACTCGACGTCGTTGCCTTGCCGTGGTCAACTGCAGGATCTTGTGATCTTGTGATTGTCGTGGTCAACTGTGGTGGAGACTCGACCTCCTCATCGTCATCAGAGTCGTCGCTGTCATTGTCACTTTAGTCTACATAATTAGTATCGCCGCTCCCGCCCTCGCTCTCTGCTCCTCCGAGGCGCGGTTCTCCGTTCGGCACGGGCAAGTACATCTTCGTGAATACTTGTAAGGCACAGATTGCATAGATCAGTCGGATTCAAGTACAGTTGCACATTGACAAATAAAAGGTGAAACACTCGACAAGTCATATCAGACCTCTCCCGAAGGGTGCTCAGCGTCAAATGGCAAGATCCGTTTTGCTCCGCGCGGGTTTTCCTTGTTCCCGGTAATGCTCCGAAGCCACTGTGCCATCGTCTCCTCTTTGACCTCCTCCGGATCGGTCCGAGCGGTTTCTTCTGTACCTGAGTACAACCACATGGGGTGGTCGCGAGCTTGCAAAGGTTGGATGCGTTGACCGAGAAACACCTCCAGCAAATGCATCCTATCACTCTGCCCTGGACCAGCACACGGCCGCGTCGACTAGGATGGCCACTTCACCCTTCTCCTCTTCCTCTATATTCAATGAACGAGGAGCGCGGAGCCTCTCTAGAGAGAAAGGGGGGAGACCGGTCGACTGACCCAGAGTTGGGACATCCTTGTAGTAAAACTAGGTTGACTGCCACCCCCTAATAGATTTAGGAAAGGTCATGGGAGGCAAAGAACTCCTACCATTCATTTGGATTCCTAGGCCTCCACACATTTGGATCACATGAGTCCTCTCGTCAGTCGGATTTTCTTTCTTAACCGACTGAGATCGACAAGTAAAGATATGCTTGAATAACCCCCAATGTGGGTGGCAACCCAGGAAGTTCTCACACATTGAAACAAATGCGGCAAGATATGACATGGTGTTGGGGGGAAAGTGATGGATCTGAGCACCAAAGAAATTCAAAAATTCACGGAATAATGGATGAGGGGGCAGGGAGAAACCTCTTTCCACATGGGTCATGAGGAGGACCCGCTCGCTGTCGCGTGGCACAGGCTCGGACTCCCCCTCCGGTAGCCTACAAGATCCCTCATCAATCAGCCTGTCGGCGGCGAGCATCTTCAGATCCTCCTCCGAGACCGTCGAGGGAATCCAATCCCCTTGGATCCAACCCGATGGCAGGGCGGACCCCGAGGTCGACCCCTTCGCTGAGGCCCTTGGTCGTCTTCTTCACGCGCTCCAGAGCCTTCGTCTTGTCCTTCGCCATTGCTGCAGTGGTCGACAGATTCGAGCGAGACGATGATGCGCTGGAGGAAGCTAGGAGAAGAGATGAAGGAGAAAGAGGATAATGATGGACACTGTTGCACACATCGGCCGCGTCACCTTATATACTTGCACGTCCGAGTGACTGACTCGTGGGCCCGCGCAATCTCAGCGCATCCCGCAACCGGAGCCCGCTTAATACGTGGCGAAAAAGGTGGCATGGAGATCGAGGAGTCCCTCTCCACTTGCCCCACTTACCGTGCCGCACCCCGACCCGTGCGTTTCTCCAAATTTTGAATCCCGTGAAATCCAGGTGCGGCGAGTCAGTCGATTGCGCCGAAGATACCCAAATCCAATCTGCTCAGTACCATGTTACATACTTCACTCAGAAATTCCATAAGCCAGAATCGATTAAGGCGACTGACGAAGGATTAAATGCTAAGCTTACTGTCAGACGCCCTTGAGAAAGTGCCTCCGGGACATTGAGTCGGGTCAAAGACAACTTCAGTCCTTCTCCACTCGATCCTCGATCCATTCGGGGGCTAATGATGATGACATGTACCTAGGGTAGGGTCTTAAGCCTGGCCTACATGTTTTTCCCAAGGACACCACACAAGAGGCCAAGGCCTACGAAGACAGAAAGAATATACCAGCTAGAATCATCATGGAGTGCAACTCACTCGACAGAAGATCCACTCGGACACCTCAATTCCACTCGACCGTCATCATTCACTCGGAGTACAAGAATCCACTCGAAGGACAGAAGGCCCAAGGTTACCTGTAGATAGCAACGGTCGGTCATTCACTCCACCACCATAAAGGACATTAAACACGGGCGTTACCAGTAATGTACGTGGCTTTACTCCCTCATTGAACCCTTGCATAATCAAGGGTTGCGAGGGGTCGGCGCACTCTATATAAGCCACCCCTTCCCTCTGGCACAAGGGTTCACACCCCCTGTAACTCAACACTGCAATCAACAAGCCTCCGCAGCACCGAGACGTAGGGCTGTTACCTCCTCCGAGAGGGGCCTGAACTCATAAAACCGAGTGTACAACCTCGTCATAGCTCGGACTCTGCCCTCTCCTACATAACCACTATCTCTACTGTCAGATATGTTCCCATGACAAACAAAGCCATGTCCAAGCTTCTTGCCGAAGAGAATAGGATCATGACGTTGAACCGCAATGACATGGACGACATTACCAAACAATGGCATGATATGGCAAGGAGAGACATCTTGAAGAGGACGATGCTTGCGATGGCCGGTGCGTGTTACAGTGTCGGCGATGTTTTCTCATCGAGATTTGGAACCAATGTCGTCGATGCATTCAGTGCGCCCGGCGATACATTCGGTGCCGGAGTTGGAACAAGTGCCGGCGATGGATTCGGGGGAGGCGACGGCATCGATGGAGGTGTTGCGGAGTGAAGATCGTGACGACGGGTGAAAAGCGACCAAGATGATGACGGACGTGGTCGTCGCTTTTGCATGAAGTCTTTTTGCGTTTGTCGTATAAAACTATGCTTTTATTTGCGCACGAACTATGTTTTATTGTTCGAATTTGAACTCAATTGTTAGAATCGCTGTGAAATTCGCTTATCGGAGGCTTTCGGTTTGCGGGTCGACGGGGGCTGCGGTGAACACGACCTACAGAGTCTGCTCCCTCCAGCCGTCATGAGCTGCTCCCTCCAGCCGTCATGAGCTGCTCCCTCCCCTTATCTCTGTTTGTAGTTCTTGCGTGTCCAACCATTTGCTGCCGTGAACACGACCTACAGAGTCTGCTTCCCTGTCTCCAATGGATCTTGATTGGGCCAAGCTCGAACTGGTGGAGGGCGATGAGGAGGCGATATAGGAGACAACCATCTTGACGCGGAAGAGCACGACGTGGATGCTCTCGGGAAGGTGCCCGCTGCTGCTGGCCAATGTTGACGGCCGCCTCCTTTACTACTGAGCCAGTATTGAATCTGTGGATACTGCAACAGCAGCCGGCTGCGACAAAACCAAGCCACTGGTTCGTGCACATCCCGCTCTCTCTAATACACGGATTTATACAATGGCAGAATTACTATTCTGATTCTTTAATTTTGGTACGCTCTGTCCATGAGCTTGTGCCCACAACGTGTTTGGTTTTGTGCTTATGAGGGACTCTACTACATTTGACAGTTGTTACTGTCTCTGATTTGTCTTCCAACTACTTGGTTCATATTTTCAGTTGACATAATTATTCTAGTGATATCCAGTTGAGAGTTGCTATAGTGGTTGTTTGGATACGGTTCAGTTGCTATAGTGGTTGTTTGGATACGGTTCAGTTTTTACAAAACGGATTTTAGGAGAAATTATAGCAAAACGAGCTTTAGTAACGTTTTTGCAAAACAAAAAAATTGGATTAATACTTTTTTTTTCAAAACCGCTTTTGGGTTAGATCCATTGATCAGAATGAATTGGATAAGAGACTCGACCCTCGCCGCAGTCTAGGGATCCAAACACAAGAGCACGCTCGCGTCCAACAAGCGCTCGAAGCTATGCTTTACCTTCCTCCAAGCTTCCTCCCGAAGCTTAACACGCCACGTTGCTGCAGCAAATCGCCCTTAGCCTCCATTCAAAGTTCACTTCAGTGCTGCCAATGGGAAGCATTCAGCCCTCCTGCACTCGCTGACTCGCATGTTGTTTGCGCTCGATGCATGCATTGTCAACGACAAGGAGGAGTCTGCAGCGCCGGCCCTGCGGGCGCCTGGCTCTCCGAAGCATCGTCGTCCCCTCCGATGGCACTGTCATGCCATGCGGCAAGTTGGACCACGCCGCATGCATTGCATTGCATGGTGGAGAAGCACATTGTGGCCAAGCTGCGGCGCCACGAGGAGCTATTGGCTGCTGCAACGGTGTCGCGCTAGAGCAAGAGGGTGGACAAGCAGTGCTTGTCATACGGCGGCTCTATCCTGCAGGGTCCCCGTGTCAAGCGGTGGTGGGCAGGGCCGATTGGCCCCTATCGCTTGCCTCCATCAGCCATGCCCATTGGAGCGACATCGACGGTGACCTGACTTGGAGTCGCACAGCTCGCCGGGGCTGAGGAGCAACAGGGGTGTGTCGAATCACGATGGCAACAAGCTATACGGACGTGGTGTGCAGTTAAAGAGTAGAGGCGTAGGATTAGAAGCTCGGGAGTTCACTGTTGACCTAGATGCTATTCATCACCGCTCCTTCGACTTGTCTGAGCTCGAAGCGCCGTTCTCACCTGAGGAGATTTGGGAGGCCGTCAAGAAACTTCCCTCTGGCAAGGCACCGGGTCCCGATGGGTTCACAGCCGAATTCCTCTGCTCCTGCTGGGACGTCCTAAAGCATGACCTCTGTGCCGTCTTTGACAAGCTTTACGCGCTGAACGGACGTGCATTCCAGAGGCTTAATGAGGCTCTTATTACCTTGATCCCCAAGAAACCTGATGCGGCATCCCTCACTGACTACCGGCCTATTAGCCTCATTCACCTTGTCGCCAAGTTGTTCGTAAAGGTTCTATCTCTCAGGCTGGCTCCTCGCTTGGGCGAGATGGTTTCATCCAATCAGAGCGCCTTCATCGCGGGTAGGAGTGTGCACAACAACTTCATCCTCGTCCAGCAAACGGCAAGACAGCTGCACAGGCTTCGGCTCCACCGTGTCCTTCTCAAGCTGGACATCGCTCGAGCCTTCGATTCGGTCTCCTGGCCCTTCCTTCTTCAGGTTCTGGAGCATCTGGGCTTCGGTCCACGCTGGAGAGAGTGGATCTCCATCCTCACTTCCACGGCCTCCACAAGAGTCATGATCAATGGCAACCCAGGCCCCCCCATCGCTCACCACCAAGGCCTCCGGCAGGGCGACCCGGTCTCCCCGATGCTGTTCACCCTGGTCATCGACGTCTTAAATACTCTGCTCCAGCATGCGGTGACCACTGGCACCATCCGACGCCTCACGGAGCGTCAAGCTGCTTCAAGCGTCTCTCTCTTCGCGGATGACATGGTAATCTTTTGCCACCCCGATCCCTCTGAGCTCTCCATGGTCAGTGGCATTTTGGACTTCTTCGGATCCGCTTCTGGCCTGCGCACCAACTTCACCAAGTGCTCGGCTGCACCGATTCAATGCCCCGACGAGCTGTCTGACGCAGTCGGTGCCGCCCTGGCCTGCCCAGTTGTGGCTTTCCCGATCCAGTACATGGGACTCCCCCTCTCCCTTCGTAAGGTGCCGGCTTCTCAGCTCCAACACATCGCCGACAAGATGCTCCGGAAGCTTGCAACTTGGAAGGCTGCGCTGCTTTCACGTGGAGAGCGCCTGGCCCTGGTCCGGCAGGTTCTTACAGCCATGCCCGTGCACATCCTTCTCGCCATGTCGCTCTCCCCTCCTATTCTCAAGAAGGTGAACAGGATCATTCGGGATTTTCTTTGGCATGGCCGCAAAGACGCTCGTGCGGGTTCCTGTCTTGTGAGTTGGGCGCGAGTCTGTCGTCCAATTGAGCTCGTTGGTCTCAGGATTCGTGATCTTCACCGCACGGGCATCTCTTTGCGCGTCAGATGGCTCTGGTTGTCTGCCTCTGACAGTTCGCGCCCCTGGTCCCATCTCCAACCGCCAACGGACCCTGAGGCAATTCAATTCTTCCGGGCCTCGACCTTCTGGATCCTTGGCAATGGTACTTCTTGCCGCTTCTGGACTGATAAATGGATGCACGGCCGCTCCATCCAAGAGCTTGCCCCGAGCCTGGTGGCCTTGGTGCCAAATCGATCGCGCCGTTCCCGCACTATCGCGGCTGCCCTCCACGACCGCACCTGGATCAGGGACATCCGTGGCTCCCCGGGACCTGAGGCCATGCTCCAATATGTGGACCTATGGCGCAGGCTCCAGTCCGTCGACCTCACCACAGAGCCCGACACCATCCGCTGGAAGTGGACGGATCACGGCGAGTACTCTGCTGCCTCCTGCTACAATGCTCTTTTCACAGGTTCCACGGCGTCCGAGCACTGGCGCATTGTTTGGAAAACTGGCGTCCCCCTCTCGGTCAAGTTCTTCACCTATCTTGCATCCGTTAATCATTGTTGGACGGCAGACCGACTCTCTCGCCGCGGCCTCCCGCACGAACCGGCATGTGTGCTGTGTTCACAGCAGGCCGAGACTCTGCACCATCTCCTTGTTGAGTGCGTTTTTGCCCGCACTATATGGCAGGGCATCCTCTCCTGGTGCTGTCCCAATGTTGCGGTTCCGGATGGCTCGCTTGGGTTCTTTGACTGGCTGAGTGAGGCCCTTCCTCTCATCCATGCCGACAAGCGTTGTGGGATCTCCACCATTGCGGTGCTTACGGCTTGGTCCATTTGGCGCCATCGTAATGCTGTGATCTTCGACAAGATAGCTCCCTCCACCGCCGCTCTACTAGCGGCAATTCAAGAAGAGGCACGCTCCTGGACCCGCGCCGGAGCCAAAGGGCTTAGCACTATTATTCCGGTAATGTAACTGATCTTGTTGGGCTGAGCATCCCATTCCCCTGCTCGCTTGCATCGTCGTAGCGCCTTCTTGTGCACACAACCGCGATGTAAATCTGTACTTTCTATCCCCTATCAATGCAAAGATACGCTTCCAAGCGTATTTGAGAAAAAAGGATTAGCTATATATAAACATGTATAAAGAAAAACGAATAATAGTCGTTTATTTAAAAGCTCACTTTTCTGTTTTATGGAAACCAAGTGTTATTTATCCTGAATTGTCATAAAAAGTGTCTTATTTATCCTGAGGTCTATTACACGAACCAACGTAGCTTTAGGATTAAACATGCTTAAAGGAAAACATATATAATCCCCTTATCCAAACAACCCCCATAGTGACATATAGAAATTTTCTTTGTGGACAGGAATATACTATTGGGATCAACCAGTTTCATTTTTAACATATTCAACATGATGTTAAAAGTTCAGTTCGGCTTGGTATGCTGCTATTTGTTACGGGCGCGTTCGTGAGATATGCATGTAGGCCCTTTTCTTCTTTCTCTTATCGTCTGTCGACCGAGCTGTCCAGCGTATTGGGCCTCACCTAGCAGGCACCACGGCCTGTTTACTTGTGACCCAAAGTGTTAAATAGTCTCACCTTGCTTGAAAGTTTGCCCATCCCTTTCACGTTTGGTCATTCATTAAATAGTCTCGCCTCGTTTCATTACATCAAATCCCACCAGTTTACATGAGTTGCTTGGGAAATCAACAAGCCACCTTGAAAATCAATAAGCAGAGAGCAAACAGAGGGATTATCCGCTTAGTGTTAAAAAAAGAGGGGTACATTAATTGTGAGAGACCTTAAAATCTGGTCATGCAACGGTGGTGAGCACTAAAAAGACCAGATTCATGTGGGGACGCATTATAATTGTGGAATTTGAGAGACCTGATTAAATCGGTCATTCATGTGAGGGACACAGTGTTCTGAACTAAAAAACTCAGATTTAGGCTGGTCACAATGGGGAGGAACTTAGGAGTAACATCACACACTTCAATACAACTTTGCTTATGTGGCACATATTTAATGAAGAGAGATGTTTGTGGTAACTAGCTAAGTTACCGGAACATCACACACTCCAAGAAACAATGAGTCTATAACCTAATAAATACATCGTTGCATGACACTACATAGATGTTCCTACCCACTATGGAGATAGTAACATAGTCTAGGGAAATGTGTAAGTTACTAGCTTATGTTTTTGTCCATTGTGACCAGCCT
>NC_041381.1:110865094-110869641 GCF_002162155.2 Triticum dicoccoides | reverse complement strand
AAATTGCTGGATTTAAGAGACCCGATTAAATCAGTCTTGTGGTGATGAGCGCTAAAACAGTGTGGGGAAATATTTAACAAAAAGGAGGACGCAACTCATGGGATTTAAAGCCGATATTTGTTTTGGAGAAAGACTTTGGATGTCTCTATTTATTGGGTCGTTCAATAATCATGGGAGGTAAAGCAAAATCTTAGGGGTGAGATCTGAAAAGGGAGATGGAACATGGAAGATTTGGTCAATGAACTGAAAAATGTTTTACATTATATATATGATACTCTTTTTCATTTTTATTTGAGATAGTGAAATTAAAGGTGGACTTTGCACGTCTTTATTAATTGGTTCATTTAATAATCATGGGAGCTAAACAGAAAATTCAAGAGTGAGACCTAAAAGGGGAGATGCTAGATTAGGTAATGAATAGAGAAATACTAAAGATTTTTTTAATATATATGATACTCCTTTTCATTTTTATTTGGAGCACTTGAACTGCCCTAAGTGGCACACCAGCTTAAAAATGCCGGAGAGCAGTGCTCAGGTTGGTTTCATGATTAATGCATGGATGATATGCATATCTTCTAGACCAAAATGTGTGACCACCTATAGTTGGTTGGCATCAATAGGACGCCGCTATGCTGCGCTGATGAAAATATTGGTGGACGTTTTATCTACCGTTGCGATGCACAGTCAATCACTCAGAGCTTGATCTGAAAGACGGACTACCTAGGGCACCCTAAGACGGGTACGGAGGCATCCTTAGGTTGGGGAACAGTGACCCTCGATGAACTTTTTTGACAGGCTTGATGGTCTATTATTTTATTATATTTTTTTGGAGCAAAGGCTCGATGATCTGTCGAGATAGGAATGTGGGAAAATATATATTTTTTCCAACTTTAATTTAATGGCAGTAAAAGAAGTGTAAGATTCAATGGTTGTGATTAACTTGCCTGTTAAATTGGTGGTCAGATGTTTCTGATTATTGTGGGATTTAGTATCTAGGCTATTTCTTTATTTATCACCTGTATTATGCTTTCTGTCAAAAAAAAGAACAGAATGGGATAGATATATGTTACGTACTTGAGAAAGTTGAGAGAAACTGTGACACAAAGTCATAGCGATCAATCTACAAAAGCATTACATATTGTTTCCTGTGGCCAATACACACACATTGACCACAAAAACTCACACGATACTAGTAAATATTTATTTCTTCTGGCAAACGATTATATCTAAAAGAAAAACACCTCATTGAAGAAAGAAAGAAACTCGCAGAAACCAAAAAAGTACCCATGATGATTAAACTGGACGAACTAGACCCCTGTGCTTGTGCTTGTGTCTGTGGGTCTGCCTACTTTTTTTTAGTAGCACGTGATCTCCTGCGTCTCTTCTCAACTTCACCACGGGCTTGCTCCACGACCTCGGGCCATAACTCTTTGCAACATTCGAAGAATACTTTTTCACTCTCAGTGCGCACTTGCCGAAACTTACGTTCGCGATCTTCCGTGCACATATCAACAAATATCCTCCGTGAATAATTCATCTTGGAGGTGATGTTGCGTGATGTGAGCTTACCACGGCGGAACGGCTTCCCGCCCTTGAGGAACTCCTCTAGAAGTGTGGATGCAGGTACGCGCGCTTTGTCGTAATCCTCTTGCAGCTTTGTAGCGGTTTTCAGAAGCCGAACAACATCCTGGCTATGCCAGTAATTGTACGGTAGCCTCTGCTTCGGCCGACTTGGTGCGGCCGAGGAAGCGTTGTCGGAGTCGGAGTTGTCGCCGCCGGTGCCGGTGCCGTTGCCGTTGCCGTTGCCGTGGGAGTTGCTGCCGCCCGAGCCGCCGTTGCCGTGGGAGTCGCCACCGTTGGTGCTAGCAGCAACGAACGAAGCGGCCGTGGACACGGCCTTGGCATAGGAGGCGCCATTGACTTGGTCGTCCTCATCTTCGGAGTCAATGACTACAGTCTCCTTGGGGGCGGCCATGGAATTACTTGTTATGTTAGGCTGATGTGGTGGTGTGTTGATCGGACGTGCGCGCGCTCATATATATATACAACACAGTGGCGGGAAACCAAAACGTGGTGGCGGACTGTTTGCCCGCCAAATGCTAATTCCCTCCTTTGGTAGTACTATTAAGCAAACAAGGAAGGATGGCAAACCGAATCATCAAATAAAAGGTGCTGCATAGCAATCAGCGGCCGGTCATTCAAGTCAACAGATTATTTATTTCCATGTATCGAAAGTAATCAGGGAAATGCATCATACATGCATGGATTGTAAGCTGTACTCACGTATTAATGAGTTTCCCCAAGCCATGTCTTAATGAAAGGAAAAAATATTACACGCCAAAATGACAATTTTTTCTTTCTTTGTAAATTTACTAATTGAGTTTCTGCAAGCCATGTCTTAATCACTGAAAACAAATATGTAACATACCTTGCTTTTAAATGATAAATGTATTTCTATTGCGATAAATGTATCTTTCCTTTTGTTAGTACTGTGAGTAAAATCTTGGGTGCTTCCTAACCTAAGTGCCTCCTTTGAGCTCGATTAGAAAAAATAATGAAAAGTGCACTCTAAAGCTTAAGATTTTTTTTTACATGTAGAAGTACACTCCATAAGCTTAGATCTTCATTATGAAAGACATGTTAAGAGAAACAGATATGAGTGCGTCATTTTTATGTACTATTTAATATTATACTACAATTTTTGCTTATGCTGATTTATGTTGTTATCCTGGTCTTCTCTTAATTATCTCGTTCATTTGAAGATAACATGCACACTTTAACATGTATATTTTTTTTTAACATCAGTACAGACACAAGCGTTCATATATACGCGCATACACTCACCCCTATGAACGCACACCCTATCCCTATGAGCACCTCGGGGAACGTCTCCTCTCACTGAATGTATCGCCGGAAATTCTGAAATAAATCCAGGAATAAATGCAAGCACCAGGACTTGAACCCTGGTGGGCTGAGGATACCACAGTCCCTCTAACCATCCAACCACAGGTTGGTTCGCAACATCTATATATATTTTAAGAGGTAGCAACTGGCCAGCTACAAAGGCCGACTACGAGGTGGCCTCGGGTCAGAAGGTAAACCTCCCAAAGTCATCCATATTCTTTGGGAAAGGATGCAGAGATGCGGATAAAGTTATGCTCAAGCAAGCCGAGTGAACGGTACCTTGGTTTACCAACACTGGTTGGTAGATCGAAAGAGGGTACGTTCAAGTATGTACGGGAAAGCTCGACAAGCAAGGTCACTGGTTGGAAGGGACAAGAGTTGTCGAAGGCTGCAAGAGAGATTCTTATTAAGTCAGGGCTTCAGTCTACTCCTACTTACACCATGAGCTGTTTTCAACTCACAAAGAAGATGTGCCGGAACCTGAAATCGATCTCCTCGAAATTCTGGTGGGGTGCAGCAAATGGTGAAAGGAAAGTACACTGGATTTCTTGGGATAAGATGTGCTCTTCGAAGAGAGGGAGGTAGGGACCCGGAGGCTTTCAACCAAGCGTTGCTTGCTAAGCAAGCTTGGAGGATTTTGCAAAACCCTGAATCCCTTTGCGCTAGAGTGCTTAAGGCACGGTACTTCAAGGAGGGATCAATTATGACGACTACGTGCCCAAGTGGAGCCTCGTTCACTTTCCGGAGCATTTTGCATGGAAGAGACCTGTTACAAGAAGGTTTAGTGTGGAGGATTGGTGATGGCACCTCTGTCAATGTGCATCATGATAATTGGATTCCAAGACAGGGGAGTCTCAAGCCGCTGGGTCAGTTGTATATGCATGGTGTTACCAAGGTGGCCGACCTGCTCAACGTACAGGGAGATACATGGGATGATGCATAAATTGATGAAATGTTCTCACCTGATGATGCACAGGATATTAAACAGATTGTGGTTGGTGGACCGGGTGTAATTGCATGGAATTTTACAAAGAATGGCCAGTTCACTGTAAAGTCTGCATATCACTTGAAAATGAGCGCTCAGGAAGCATAAGATGTGGCTGGCGCTATGGAGTACGGATGTACCGAACAAGGCGAAGGTACATACCTGGCGGCTTATGCATAACGGATTGGCTGTTGGGGCAGAGCTGCACCGACGACGGATCAAGGGAGGAGTCTTCTGTGTAGCATGCGGTAGGGACGAGTCCATCTATCATCGTTTTTGGGCTTGCCCGCATTCCCAAATTTGGAGAGCCCTGAGAGAAGAGATGGAGGCTCCTGTTGTAACGCCGCCGGAGTTGGATGGATCGTTCAGCTCTATCTCGTCATGGATGCAGGATTGGTTAGCTGACGCAACTGATGTGGAACGGGAGACGATGATCCAAGCTCTTTACGGGCTGTGGTTAGCGAGGAATGAGGTGAGGGACGGCCAACGGATAGCCGATGCAAGAACGGTCGCTAGGAGGGTGTGTGCCCATATGAGTGGATGGAGAGAAGTGCATCCTAAAGGGGCGTGTGCCATCTGCAAAAATTCTGGAGGCATGGAAACCACCTGAGATGGGGTGGGTAAAAGCAAATGCGGATGGCGCGTCGACAAAGCTGCG
>NC_041381.1:110846219-110864681 GCF_002162155.2 Triticum dicoccoides | reverse complement strand
ATGATGGCGCGTTCAGAGGAGGGGCGTGTGCGTTCCTCCCAAGCACCTCCGATCCCCAGTTGCTGGAGCTAATGGCGAGCCGGCAGGCGATGCAACTTGCGATTCAGCAAGGATTTCAGAAGGTTCACTTAGAACTCGATAGCAAAGAGGTGGTGGCCATGCTCAACAACAGCAGCAAGGATCTCTCGGCGATGGGTCCAATCGTCGATGAAGTGAAAGAGATGCTCAGAATCAGACAAGAGTACAAGGTGAGCTGGGTGAGAAGACCGGCAAATGGCTAAGGAAGGGGTTAGCATGGAGATGAATAAAGTGTGGCTTGATGGACCACCAGAATGTATCCTGCAGATTGTTGCAGAGGAGATTCCAGGTGTTGTCTAACAGCCTGCAAGTAGTGCAGTTTTAGACTTTCTTCTGTTTTCCGTCTGGCCGTTTCTTCTTTTTGGTTTGTTGCCTGCTGTTTAGGGCAGATGAGACTTCGGATGTCGGATGTTGTGAACCTGTTTTGCTTTCTTAGCTTGGAATAAATGCTTTACACAATAATCAGGAAACCAACTACAAATATTGATCTGAAATATAACTGCCGGGAGCTTAAAATGCAAGACATGTTCTACTCCAAATCAATTAATCGTCTGAACTGATTTATTCAGGAAACCAACTAACAAATAGAAGGATCAGATGGGTAATGATAACGTCTTTAAATAGGAGTTCAGCACACCATATGTACAGAAAAACTATGCATAACTATGAGGCATGCTTGTGGAACGTGATTCCCAGTTTCATCCATAAACTGTAACAAACTTAAAATTATGTATTTATTGTGAGGAGCTAGCATACCTGCAGTATGTGACCACCACTTCGACAGACATGGATGATGCCATCGGCACTATCCGCCAGACAAAATAGTACTCCCTCCGTTCACTTTTGTAGGCCGTGGAAGGAGATTTCTGACAGCCCCCAAAAAACGCTAATGGACAACAATACCCTTCCATCAACTTGAAATTCAAAAACCATCGGGATCGCTTCGCCAAGTGCATCGCCTCCCAGCGCGTCGCCGGCTCGCCGCCCAGCTTCTCCCTGCCCACCTCGCCGGGATCTCCTTCCTGCCCACCTCGCCCAGATTTTCCTCCGCCCAGGATCTCCTCCTCCCTGCCCAGCTTCCTGCTCATCCAGGAACCTTGCCGCCGGCCCCAGGAGGGCACCTCGCCGGCCGCCGGCCCCAGCAGCACTTCGCCGGCAAGGTCAAGCTCGCCCAGAACCACCTCCCTTCTTCCCCGTGTCGCCAGCAAGGTCCAGCTCACCGGGGGCCAGGGGAGAAGATCAGGAGCTCCTCTCATGCGTGACCACCTCCAGGCTCGGTGCTCCTTGCCTAGCAGATCCTCAACTGTAGCTCCTTGCCTTCGGCAGCAGATCCTCAACAGCAGATCATTGGCCCTCAATAGAAGCAACAGCAGCAGATCCTCAACATCCACAGTAGCAAATCATTGGCCCTCAACAGAAGCAACAGCAACAGATCCTCAACATCAACAGTAGCAGATCATTGGCCCTCAACAGAAGCAACAGCAGCAGATCCTCAACGGTGACAACAGTAGATCATTGGCTCAGTATAAATCGTGGTAGTCCCAGACCTCAATTTCACTCCACCTGAAGAAAGCAACGAAGAACCTCAAGAAGGCAACAATGCTGGTCAAAATACAGGTATAATTTCTTTTAATCTTGCATCAAATTATGCCTCAGAGAAGTAACAAAGAAGGGATTGCTAAGACTGAATAGTGCATATGAGGAAGCTTCATTAGACGTTCTACTCCATTTTCAACATCAAGGATTGCTAAGCAATAACAGATTGTGCCTATTGTGAGAACCTGAAGAAAAAGGCAACATTACCTGTCAAAATGGAAACCTTGATGTTGAACATTATCAGGATGAATGATCAATGGAGTAGAATTGTGCATATTGTGTCCATAACAGAGAAGTGACATAGAAGGAAGGGATTGCTAAGATTTCAACATATAATGGAGTATAATTGTGCATAGTGATCAGTAGAATTCTACTCCATTTCTCATCAATGTCGAAATCCTAATGTTCTTGCAGAATTATACTGTATTTTCATATTTAATAACATGCATATTTGGAGTACTCCATTTTCATAATTAACAGCATGCATATTTGGAGTACTCCTAATGTCATTTTAACAGCATGCATATTTGGAGTACTCCATTTGAAATTCTTGCAAATTTATAAAGTACACCATTTTCATACTAGCAATCCTAAACCTCGAAATTATACTGGAGTACAGTAGATTGTTAGGAGGATCTTGCATAAACCAGACAGGTGGGTGTGATGTCTCCCACTTGGTCACTTAGAGAGACTAGACTAGTTAGAGCATTCTCTTTTTTGCTAGGGAAAGGGGAGATGTGTACATACGACAGAGAGAGAGCGGAAATATTCATGGCTACACAGAGAGAGCAGAAAGCTTGAACTCAAGAATTTATGTTTATATTTACATCAAGCAACATTTTCAGCAAGAAATACTCCTATGGAATTACTTGCTATTGCTATTGCTGACCTCTTGTTTACATTTCCATCAACCAATTTGTAATATTCTTGCAATAATTAATTTTATTATTCTATTGCTATTGTAGGAGTACAAAGGCAAAGGAATTGGCTCACTGATGCGCAGAGATATGCCGTTTACATGTCCATGGAAACCCTCCATAAGAGTAGAGGAGGCAAGTTCAAGAGAACTGATAAGAAGGACGTGGCTGCAATATTGGGAGCACATGTTCGAAGACTCTGCAGACTTGCATGGTCGAAGTAATGAAGATTGGTGGAGCCAATAAATACAAAATCCCACACATGAACAAGGAAAGGCTAGAAAGGCTACGACTGCTACCGCCCAGGATCTCAGTTCCTCCTGAAGTGTATGCAAAGGCACTAGAGATGCTTGGACACTGATCCTACTCCAGTTTGTTGCCACAGATTATTGTGTAGTCTACTCCGTTGGAGTATGTGTGTATTGTTTGGAGTGTTTTTTTATTGTTGCCACAGATTATGTTTGGAGTATGTTTTTATTGCTGCCACAAATTATATACTTGTATATTTATTGTTGCCAAACACTATATATTTATACCGCTGGTGGCGTGGGCGTCTCATCCACCGACGACTCCGACAGCAGCGCTGCTGCAGAATTGCGAAACGTTTATTCAGACAAACAAATTAATTTGCAACTTTGATATGGTTACGGTACAAGATATTTAAACAGTCAAGTGAGTAAGATGCATAAGTTACTACTCCGGAAGATATACTCCATCTGCTTCATTATCATCCACACACACACAATCTTTCTCCTTCATGTTTTATTCTCCAAAACAGAGGCAGACTTGGTTTTCTTTTTTGCAGAAGCAGAATTTGTTGTGGCTTACAAGTTTGTATCATCATCATTGTTACTCCCCTAATTTCAGAAGGCACTTAATTGCAATGGTGATCCGGCGTGTTGATCGTGTTTACAAGGAGTGAACAAGTGTACACATGCACCACCTGACTGATGCGGAGGAGGGAAGTTAGGGAATTGTAGCTTAGGTGACTTCTCTTCTTCATGTTAGAGGATCCACTTCGCACCTGACTAGCTAGCATCAGAAGGATGCACGATGGATCGACAAACAAATTACTGGGTTTTCATTGATGGTCTCTACAAAACACTCTGTCGATGATGTGTCTCATGATTTAGACGGCGACCACTTTACCCAGCTTAAACAAGCAGATGCTTACTCTGTGCGGGTTGATGGCGAAGAAGATGAGCCCGTAGACGTAGCACGCCCTCAGTGACTGCCTCTTCCTCTCCTCTGTACAACTCCAGGGCTTACTACAGCAGACAAAGTAAATGTCAGACCAAGTACTCTAAAATTTGACCTTGAGATGATGAAAATTTTGACTAATGACAAGAAGCTCTTCTTGATATTTGACCTTGAGATGACCAATTGTTTCAGTGTACAAGCATTAGTAGGATTGTGCTTGTAACTGTATTTAGCACTGATATACACAGTGATTCACTTGCAAATTACGACACACTACATCTACTCCCCAAACAGTAACTAGCCAATCTCAGAAGAGCATAAGCAAAAGAAAAGTGCATATTATCCAAACAATTTCTTCAGTACTCAAGCATCACAAGGAAAAAGAGCAGAGCAACACTAGTGCCTAAGTACAAACTAGTCGGATCCAGATGATTTCCGCCAGGCCACAATCGAGAGGATGGTAATCTGTAGGATCAAGATGATTCCTCATTTCAACAGGAGTACTTGGCAGATAATTGAGGGAGTACAGATAATTGGGCGAGATTGGTCAGAGTAGACTGACCTTGCAATCTGACGAACACAAGCGCGGTGAAGGGCCTCAAGCTCCAGATCCGGCCGTCTTACTCCTTAGCGTCGCGTCTCACCGTTGTGGTTCCCCTTGACCTCTTCGTTTGATTCCCAACTGCCCTGGCGCCCAGCCGCGGAGGAGGCGCAGCAGCCGAGGAGGGAGACCGCGGAGGAGATGCAACACCTTGAGCAGCAACAGAGATTCCAGGAGAAGCCGGCAGTGTCGGCCTCCAGCACGGGAAGGTCGACGAAGAGCCCGGATGCGCCGGCATCATCGTCGTCGTTCCTGCAGATCCAGCGGATAAAAATGCGAGCTTTGACCTCCAAAGAATCCCCTTGTTAGAGTCCGAAGCAAAATGGAGCCTTCCCGTGCGTTTGGATTCTCAGTCGTCGGATCGGTTTCCTGATGCAATTCGGGCCGTCGGATCTCAGGCTCGGCTCACGTGAGGCGTCGGATATTTACAAGATCGCTGTGAGCCGTCGGATAAAAATTCCAATGGCACCCGTGTAAATACCGTGCCCCCACCAGGGCATTTTGGTCATTTCGCGTAGTGGGGTATAAAGGGGGCCGCTCCTTTGACGGAGACCTAGCCGCCTCCTCCCTTGCTCGCTCCTGCAGCCGCCTCCCTCCCTCCCTCCTACGCAGTCGTCTCCCTCACTCGCTCGCTCCTCATCTGGCAACGGCGGCGGCGGCTCCCGCGCCCGCGTTCTTCCTTCCCCAACGCGCCACGTCGCTCCTCCTTGAGCCGTCGCTCCTCCTCGCGTAGCCTCAGCCTCCTCCCCTGGACACAGCAAGGGGCGACCCCGGCGTCGTCGTCGTCCTCGCGTGCACCCGCATCACCATCGACGAGGCAGGAACCGCTGGCCATCCCTCCGGCAACCACCCCTTCTCCCTCGCCCTCAGCCTCGGTGCCGCTGCCACTACTCACCGTCGCCATTGCCATCCCCGAGAGGAGCGCCAGGCGGGGCTGGCGCATCACGACCGACAGGATGAGCGTAGGAACCGTTGGCCGCACCTCCAGTGACCAGCCTCCTCTCTCGACGCCCGCAGGAGGCCGCCCGCACTACCGCACTCCCACTCTCTCGCCTCTGCCGCCCGCACTGCTGCTCGCCTCCATTGGGTTGCCCGCACCGCCGCTCGCCTCCGTCGTGTCACCCACACCGCAGCTCACCTCTGCATCTCCGTTCGCCTCCCTCAACCGCATCTCTCCTTGCCCACATCTCGCTGTCGTTGCCCAAGATCTGATTTTTCACCCACGACGCCTCTTCCTCTCGTCCATGTCGCCTCTCCCTCTCGTCCCTGCCGCCGCTCCTTCCCAGCCATGCTAATTAGGTGTCTAAAAAGGGTAGCACATTTGATTTTGGGTTGATCCTGTTTCTTATGGTGCAGGTTTGATGTACACATCTGTGACTATTTGCTTAAGAAGAAACTTGGAGACGATGGTTAAGACATTCATGGCGGAGGGGAAGGTTGTTGTTGATCCTTTTGTAAGTTTCCCCGCTTCACTTTTTACTTATGCATGATTCCTTATCAAGATTCAGAAAATGTTGCTAGCTCGGTAAATGAACATACTTTTGGTATATGCCCAAAAATGTAAGGTCTATACGCATGCTATTAACCATTGCCTGTGATATTTTAGACTGGTATTGTTCCACTAGGACTGGAAATACTTTCGAAAAAATGTTGTGTTACCTCTCTCTTGGCAATGGATGTTTGTTTGGTGTGATTTTCAGAATCCATGGTCCATCATTCATTCTGATTAATGCTGTCAAAATCACATCTAGGTTGTGACTGGTTGTCAACAGAATCTGATGAAACGACAAGTTTGGAGTGCTCTCTTGCCGGAACCTGCAACTTCGTTGTTATGTGATGCATCATTTGGTCCCGCTCCAGTCTTGTTTTGCCTTCTTTCATTCAGCTTGTGTTGCTTTTGGCTAGGAGACTACTGAAATGGAAATGTGTTTGTTCGATTATGTGTTGCAGGTAAATAAACAAATTTTCATTTCTTTGGCTTGCTATTAATTTTCACTTGCGTACACATGATTAGGTGGGTCATGGATTTTGCAGCTAGCTAGCATGGCTAATATTGTGTGCTGCTGCAGAAATAGATCAAGTGGTACTTTAATTTTTCTTCACCTTATGATTTTTGTTACTTCCTTTTGAATTCTTAGCCATGCCATGTTTCAGTGAAATTCAAGATTTGATAGTAGCAACCTCAAAGAGATAGCTCTACATGTGCAGGACTCATGATTTCACAAACAATTATATTCATGTATTTCCAGTATTTCTTTCTTATTATCTTTTCTATTTCTGTTCCTGAACTGAACTTTGCCCTTGTCTACAAAATTATAAGAGCGATGATGGTTTGGACAAATGATTATGGTTGCTTATTTATTTTCTTCGTGTTATATTACTGATGTAGATAAATATAATTATATGATTTTACCATTATAATCAGATGAGGAAGTGATAGGTTTGGGAAATGACAATGGTTGCCTATGTACCATCTCTATTGTATTCATGTAAATGCCCGTGTCTTTTTTCCATGGTGCTCCCTTTCGTGTTGCTCAGTCGCCGGCCATCGGGGTCCTATGCTCCATATATGCCTTTTCTATATAATTAAATTTAAAATTTCCAGTTGCATGAAAGTGATACATATACTTGATGATTCCTGACCAGACTTTGTGTTGGGTGACTCCTACAGTAGTCGATATCCGGTACAACGAGTTCTGGGACATGGGGTTGAGTGGCTACGACAGGGAGGAGCCCTGCAATGACCTCGACGTTGTGTCAAAGGAAGGTACTAACTAAACTTCATACATATTCCTAGCTTCAAAAAGAAAGGATGACTAGATTAGTCAACCCAGGCCGCCCTGAACAACCGTACATCATGTTGTGCTGTTTGGACATGTGAATTCAATTGGTAGCAAGCTAAGCTAGCCATGAGTGTTGTGAGAGTTTCTGACTTTTTAGGTCTTTGCTAGCTCTACTCTACTCTGTCATTTGGTCATATACTTTTAGGTTACAGCTCACTAACAAAAAACATCACAAATAATCAACTGGATGCAAATAATTTTTGTTCTAGAATACAACTTATCTTTTGGCATGGTCTACTTGATGCAAGCAATTTCTATTATATATTGTCTGTTGTTTAAGTTCATATATACACTGCTTACTATTCTTCTTGTTCAATAGTCAAAGATATGTGGAAAAACTTTTGCCCTCCTTTGAAAATTTTGTTATTCTGAATGATTCTTGTGGATCTCATTTAATCAGGCAAAATTGCTCATGCATAGTGTACGCCAGCACCAAGATCAGTGACGCACGGTTCCCTAACTTCGTCCAGGACTCTACGTGCGTCTTGTCGTTGCCGATCTCGGTACTTGCCCGTCTGCTATGTGTCTGGATTGGCATTTTTTTTATTCTAAATCAAATGTGACATGATGATGGTTCTTGGCTGGTGAAAACATGTGTTCCGTGGTATCCTTTGACACACTGGATTAAGCTTTGTCCTCTGAAACCTTTTGTTTTGGTTTAATTTAGGCATTTAGCTTTTGGCATGCACATGCTTTTATTTGTCCGGATCAAACAGTAGCTTCTTGATTTTGCTATCAGACAATGTTGCTTATATCTAAACATTTAGCATGCACATATTGTTTCTTTGTGGTTTCCATCAAAGATCATCTTTTGTAGTCTTCTTTGTCGATGGTATAATTGATCTTTCCTATATTTCTTATGGGGATCGTCTTTATTTTGGATTTTGCAGGATGCTATTTCTTTGAGGTTTCCGTCAAAGTAAATTTGCTTGCCTTCTTCTGACTTATTTCCTGGTTAAAGGTGGTTGATGGACAAACAATTAAATCCAATCAGCTACCTCCAGCACTAAATACTGACGTATTGAGCCAGCAACCTATTGGTCCAGTGCGTGTTGCATTTTATACTTGCATTTAGTAATCTAATGTGATGTTTTAGAAGGTATCCTATTGGTGATAGTCTGCACGCCATCGTTATTGTCATATGTGATCTTAGATTTTACCGGTGTCATCATGCAGATCGATTAGACCAAGGTATAATTGTTTATGCTAGATGTGCATGCTCAAAGATTTTGGTCGGCAACTTATAGTGTGTGTCAAAGCATTCTGAAAAAGAAGGTGAGTTGTTGTTGGACATTCGACCTTTAGTACAATAACAAAGGCATATGTACCCAGGAATCAGAAACTAAAGCTACTCTTACAAGATAGTAGAATCTTCACTTTCTCTATCCATTTCTTGGACCTGAGTTGCAATGATTCTGACTTGATTCTTGACATGCAGAGATGGCAGTTCTTGCATGATTATGAAAACTACCAATAGAGTGAGAACAAGATTGGGCGCCTAAGAGGCAACATATATGAGCATAAAAGGCAACAGGATAAATGATATTTATGTACTGAAGAAGAGTGGCTGAGTAAGTCTCTCATCATGTACAGCCGGACTATGTACTTGTGCCGGACTGTTGGACTATGAAGATACAAGATTGAAGATTCCGTCCCGTGTCCGGATGGGACTCTCGTTTGCGTGGAAGGCAAGCTTGGCAATTCGGATATGTAGATTTCCTTCTCTGTAACCGACTCTGTGTAACCCTAGCCCCCTCCGGTGTCTATATAAACCGGAGGGTTTAGCCCGTAGGACAACAACAATCATAATCATAGGCTAGCTTCTAGGGGTTGGCCTCTACGATCTCGTGGTAGATCAACTCTTGTAATACTCATATCATCAAGATCAATCAAGCAGGAAGTAGGGTATTACCTCCATCGAGAGGGCCCAAACCTGGGTAAACATTGTGTCCCCCGCCTCCTGTTACCATTAGCCTTAGACGCACAATTCGGGACCTCCTACCCAAGATCCGCCAGTTTTGACACTGACACCGATTCGCCCGATAGCGCATCCCCGCCCGAGCCATTCCCAGGCGACCACGTGGCACATGGACAGCCGCACCAACCCGGGCAACGTGGTTCGCCTCTTGCTGACCGCCAGGTGGACCAATCCAGCGAGGGAGTCGCGCGTGCCTCCTCTGGCGCCGCGCATCTGCCCTGACAGGATGGGGGATCCTTTGTCGCTAACAACAGATTCGACACGAGATCGCATGCGGGTGTTCACCTCTCCACTGGATCTTTTGTGCCACATGCATCTGCAGCTTCTGATGTACCGACTCGACGAACAAGGTCACAACATGGTATTATAAAACCTCAAGTTTGTACAGATGGTATTGTCAGGTATGATAAGCTCAAAGTACATTTTGGTGGGCTGACAACTACTAGCGAACCCAATAGCTTGCAGGAAGCTTTGAGTGATACAAATTGGAAAAAGCCTATGAATGATGAGTATTACGCTCTTCTTAAAAACAAAACATGGCACTTAGTCCCACCAACAAAAAATAAAAATGTTATTGATTGTAGGTGGGTGTATAGAATTAAAAGGAAAGCAAGTCATCAGATTGACAAATATAAGGCAAGGCTAGCAGCAAAGAGTTTTAAGCAGAGATATGGTATAGACTATGAGGATACCTTTAGTCTTGTTGTTAAAGCAGCTACTATCAGAGTTCTTTATGTTGCAGTTTCAAATAATTGGAGTCTCAGATAGTTGGATGTACAGAATGCGTTTCTCCATGGCGTTCTAGAGGAAGAAGTCTATATGAGACAACCACCTGGCTATGAGGTAAAAGGCAAGGAAAATTATCTTTGCAAACTTGATAAAGCTTTGTATGGCTTAAAACAGGCACCTAGAGCATGGTACTCCAGGTTATGTGAAAAACTTCAAGCACTTGGTTTTAAGCCTTCCAAAGGAGATACTTCCTTGTTCTTTTTCAAAAGAGGCAAGATCATTATCTTCATGTTGGTCTATGTTGATGATTGTTGGGGAACGTAGTAATTTAAAAAAATTTCCTACGCACACGCAAGGATCATGGTGATGCATAGCAACGAGAGGGGAGAGTGTTGTCCATGTACCCTCGTAGACCAAAAGCGGAAGCGTTAGAACAACGCGGTTGATGTAGTCGTACGTCTTCACGATCTGACCGATCCAAGTACCGAACGTACGGCACCTCCGAGTTCAGCACACGTTCAGCTCGATGACGATCCCCGGACTCCGATCCAGCAGGGTGTCGGGGATGAGTTCCGTCAGCACGACGGCGTAGTGACGATGATGATGTTCTACCGACGCAGGGCTTCACCTAAGCACCGCAACGATATGACCGAGGTGGAATATGGTGGAGGGGGGCACCGCACACGGCTAAGGAACGATCACGAAGATCAACTTGTGTGTCTTGGGGTGCCCCTTGCCCCCGTATATAAAGGAGCCAAGGGGGAGGGGGTGGCCGGCCATGGAGAGCGCGCCAAGGGGAGTCCTACTCCCACTGAGAGTAGGACTCCTTCTTTCCTAGTCCAACTAGGAGAAGGGGGGAAAGGAGGGGAGTGGAGAAGGAAGGGAGAGGGGGGCCGCGCCCCAAACCCTTTGTCCAATTCGGACTGGGCTTGGGAGGGGCGCGCGCCACCTCCTGGCTCCTTCCCACTAAGGCACATTAAGGCCCAATACTCTTCCCCGTATTCCCGTAACTCCCCGGTACTCCGAAAAATATCCGAATCACTCGGAACCCTTCCGATGTCCGAATATACTCGTCCAATATATCGATCTTTACGTCTCGACCATTTTGAGACTCCTCGTCATGTCCCCGATCTCATCCGGGACTCCGAACTCCTTCGGTACATCAAAACTCATAAACTCATAATATAACTGTCATCGAAACCTTAAGCGTGCGGACCCTACGGGTTCGAGAACAATGTAGACATGACTGAGACATGTCTCCGGTCAATAACCAATAGTGGAACCTGGATGCTCATATCGGCTCCTACATATTCTACGAAGATCTTTATCGGTCTAACCGCATAACAACATATGTTGTTCCCTTTGTCATCGGTATGTTACTTGCCCGAGATTCGATTGTCGGTATCTCAATACCTAGTTCAATCTCGTTACCGGCAAGTCTCTTTACTCGTTATGTAATGCATCATTCCGCAACTAACTCATTAGTTACTGAAAGGATCGATATGGTTGACTAGAGGGGGGGGGGGTGAATAGGCAACTAACAATTTTTAAGCTTTTCTTTACCAATTTAAACTTTGCAACAAATAGGTTGTCTAGATATGCAACTAGGTGAGCAACCTATATGATGCAAATACAACTAGCACATAAGCAAGCAAAGGAAACAACACAAGTAGGTTTGCAAGAGTAAAGGCACGAAGTAACCAAGAGTGGAGCCGGTGGAGACGAGGATGTGTTACCGAAGTTCCTTCCTTTTAAGGGGAAGTACGTCTCCGTTAGAGCGGTGTGGAGGCACAATGCTCCCCAAGAAGCCACTAGGGCCACCGTATTCTCCTCACGCCCTCACGCAATGCGAGATGCCGTGATTCCACTATTGGTGCCCTTGAAGGCGGCGACCGAACCTTTACAAACAAGGTTGGGGCTATCTCCACAACAATTGGAGGCTCCCAACAACACCACGAAGCTTCACCACAATGGAGTATGGCTTCGAGGCGACCTCAACCGTCTAGGGTGCTCAAACACCCAAGAGTAACAAGATCCGCTAGGGATAAGAGAGGGAATCAAATTTCTCTTGGTGGAAGTGTAGATCGGGGCCTTCTCAACCAATCCCGAGCAAATCAACAAGTTTGATTGGCTAGGGAGAGAGATCGGGCGAAAATGGAGCTTGGAGCAACAATGGAGCTTTGGGGGAAAGAGGTAGGTCAACTTTGGGGAAGAAGACCCCTTTATATAGTGGGGGAATCAATCCAACCATTACCCCACTGTACATCCCCGCACAGAGCGGTACTACCGCTAGGGCAGGGCGGTACTACTGCTGAGAGCGGTACTACCGCTCCCTACCCAGCGGTACTACCGCGCTGACGAGGAAGACAGGGCCCTGGCCCCAGAGCGGTACTACCGCGGGAGTAAGAGCGGTACAACCGCTTGGAGCGGTACAACCGCTTGGAGCGGTACTACCGCCACTACTACCGCTCCTAGTACCGCAAAACCCGACACGAGAAACACCGGTCTCGAATCGAGGCGGTAGTAGCGCGGAACGACTGCGGTACTACGGCCGAAGCCCGCAAGTGGTACTACCGCTTCATTGAGCGCTACTACCGCTGGAGAGCTTCGGCGGTACTACCGCTGTTAACCGCGGTACTACCGCTGGGACAGAACGGAGCAGGTAGGGAAGAAAAGGGCAGCTCCAAAGATGCGGAAGGAAGACGACGGGTGTGATAAGGATGTGTACATGTTGATTCCACTCAAGTCTTACCAAAGCGGATCCCCTCTTGATAGTACGGTGACTCCTACGAAACTAGTCCACCAACAACGAAGCGAAGGAGCTGCACCGTCTTGAATAAAACACCGAGGGGAGGTAATCGTCTCGTGCAATGGATGAATCTCTGAAAGAACTTAACGCACACGATTAGTCCGCAAAAGCATTGTCATCAATCACCAAAACAACTTGGGGATAAATATGCCCTTACAATGTCCCCCTTTTTGGTGGATTGATGACAATACGGGATTTGCACAAACAAGAGAGATAAAGGACAAGCGCAAAAACCCATGTCCTAAAATGTAGATGGGCTCCCCCTAGATGTGTGCTATCTCGATAAGTGCTTTGGACTGCACGGCACACATACTAGGATCAACGCCCCCCCTACATTTTAGAGACCGACCAAACACCTAAGCATGATGTATGAGAGGAGCATAGATAAACTTAACAAGATAAGCATGCAACTCATAAGATATGGTGACATAGATAATGATACTGGAAACATAAGGTAGCATATTGTCGTGGATCTAAGTTTGACAGTAGAGTGGGGGGTAGGTATGGAGAGGCAAGGTTCTAGCTATGGAGAGGTTCTAAACACAAGAGATGTACGAGTTCAGGCCCTTCTCGGAGGAAGTAAAAGCCCTACGTCTCGGAGCCCGGAGGCGGTCGAGTGGATTATGTGTATATGGATTACAGGGTGCCGAACCCTTCTGCCTGTGGAGGGGGGTGGCTTATATAGAGTGCGCCAGGACCCCAGCCAACCCACGTAATGAAGGGTTTAAGGTACATTAAGTCCGGGGCGTTACTGGTAACGCCCCACTTAAAGTGTCTTTACTATCATAAAGTCTACTTAATTACAGACCGTTGCAGTGCAGAGTGCCTCTTGTCCTTTTGGTGGTCGAGTGAGTCTTCGTGGTCGAGTCCTTCAAGTCAGTCGAGTGAGTCCCTCGTAGGTCGACTGGAAGGTGATCTCTTCTAAGGGTGTCCTTGGGCAGGGTACTTAGATCAGGTCTGTGACCCTACCCTAGGTACATGACTCCATCATTAGCCCCCGAATGGATTGAGGCTTGAGTGATGAAGGAGTTGATGTTGTTTCCGATTAGCCTTCGCATACTGGTCGTGCATTGTTTTGAACTAAAAAATCTCTTTGTTGAAAGTGAGCAACTTTTCTTCAGTCGACTCGATCCATTCTTTTCCTTCGTCGAGTGATCTTTTGGACTTCGCCGATTTCCGAGCGACGGATCGCAGGAAATCCCGCGTTTGGCAGACCGATCTGCCGTTCGCGGATTCCGCAGGATGCAAAATTTGGGGAAGCGCGCGAAGCGGGGCGGACCGCGGTGTTCGGACGGGACAGGGCATAGACGCCTCGATCCCCGCGCCGCTTTTTTCGCCACGTATCGCGTCCGCGTAACTGTTCAGGATATGATTAGATCGACCGGGCCCACCTGTCATCCACTCGGAAGGGATCTTATAAATGCGCCCGGCGAGGGTTTTTTGAACAGTGCCTCAGCATTCTCTCTCTGCTCCCTTCGTCTCCGCCCAACGCGCTCGCTCTCGCCTCCGCACAACTTCCCCTCGCGCGTCCCACCGGCAGCCATGGTCAAGGAGAAGACGGCGGCGTTGGAACGCGCGAAGAAGGCGTCGGCGATGGAGAGGGCGAAGGGGAGATCCACCAGTCGTGGCGGGTCTTCGTCTAGATCTCGCTTTCCGAAAGGCTGGGTCCAGGGAGATTGGATCCAATCGACCATTACGGAGAAGGATCTCCTCGACATGGCCAACGAGGGCCTGATCCCTCATGGAGCTGCAAGGCTTCCGGGGAAAGAGTGGCAGCCCCAGCCGGAAGAGGGTGAGTGCGTGCTTCTGGCTACCCATGTCGACCGCGGATTTTCTTTGCCGCCGAGCGTTTTCTTCCGTGGTTTCTTGAACTTCTTTGGGGCGCAACTCCACCACTTCACCCCGAATTCTATCGCCTATCTTGCCGCATTTGTGTCCATGTGTGAGAGTTTTCTGGGTTGTCGACCGCACTGGGGCTTGTTCAAGCACATATTCACGTGTTGCTCTTAGACCGTGAAGAAGGCGAGCCCAGGCGACGAAAAAACCCGAGTTGTCCAAATGTGTGGGGGTCTGGGGATCCAGGTGAGGAACAAGAGCACCTTCCCAGCCATGACATTTCCCGAGTCAGTTAGAGGCTGGCAGTCGACCTGGTTCTACTGCCAGGATCAGCCGACGCCGGTGCATTCGAGTGGACTCCCTTAGTTCACCATGGGCCGAGTGAACAAGCCCTCCTCTCTGAAGGTGATTTCGGAGGAGAAAGCTGACGTGAAGATTCTGATGGAGCGTGTAGTTCAGTTGGTTCGGGAGGGAGTGACGGGTATGGATCTCCTGGAGGTTTTCCTTAGGCGTCGTATCCAGCCTCTTCAGTTCCGGAGCCATTGCATGTGGTTGTACTGCGGGACTGAGGATGTGACTCGGGTCAATCCAGAAACAGTCGACGATGCCACTCTGGAAAGGTGGATGGCCGCTGTTACTGGGAACAAGGATAACCCTCGCGGAGCCAGAAGGATTCCTCCACTCGACCACCACAGTGATCCAAACAAGGTATGTCTGCTCCACTTCCCATTGTATTCTTGTCACATTTATTTCTGTTTTCTCTGCCGATCGGTCGACTGATCTTTGTCTTGATGTCTATCAGGCCCTCACTGAGATGTACTCGATGCCCAACGGAGCACAGGCTCCGACTGAGGAGGGAGAAGCGAGCGGGGGCGAGAGCCAGGAGCAGGAGTGGGACTCGGACGCCACTGAGGATGATGATGATGATGATGACGATGATGACGATGATGATGATGATGATGAGGACGAGGAAGAGGAGGAGGAGGAGGTTGCACCACCGCGCTCGGAAAGGCGGTCGAAGCTTGTCCATGACCCTGCGACTGAACGTGGCAAGGGGGCTGCGACTGTCACACAGTCGACCAAGCGCCCTCGGACCACCTCTCCGGCGCCGACTGAAAAGGCGTCGAAGCATCCCAGGGCAGCCCCGTCAAAGCCGACCAAGCTCCTGCCGAAGATGAAGGTGTCCATCCCCACCATATCAGGGTAATCATGCTGCTTAAGTCTTCTTGTTTTGTACGAACTTTATCTCTGGTTGGCGCTGGAGTTAGTCGACTGATTCTTTGGAGTTGCAGTGCTGCTACTTCTAAGACCTCAGCCCGGGCTGACGACCATGAGATGGAGGACGCAGCAACCTCAAAACCTGGTACTATACTCTTAACACCGTTTCTAGTCGACTGACTCATGATCTCTGACTCTGATTCTTTTCTGTAGCTCCATCCAATGTTGTTATCACTCTCCCTGATGATGATGAAGATAAGGAACCGCTGAAGCACAGAAGGAGTAGGAAAGCGTCTGCCGGCAGGGTCCTCCAGGATGTGACGGTGCCTGAGACCCTGGTCGCGGAGGAAGAGAACACCACTCGACACACTGTGTCCTTCGCAGATCCGCTGACGAGTGCTCTGCAGCCCTCCCTCTTCACGACGCACCACGTCCCAGAGGACCAAGCTGGCGCCGCGAAGGAGGCGATACGCCAGGCAGGGATCATGATGGAGCAGTTGAAGACCATCCGGGATGCGAGCCAGCCAGCTTACGATGCCAGTTCCGCCCTTCAAAGCAATGTTCAGGTCAGTCGACCACCACTTGTTCTGTTAGGATATGCTATCACAAACTTTTCTTTCCAGAATTTATAGTAATCACCCACTGGGTGTGTCGATTTAAACTCCGTGTTAGCGGGGGCACGCTGAGTGCACCCGCTGGGTGTAGTCCCCAAGGCTAAGGTCGACTGCGGGCAGTCGGCCTTAGGCTTTATAAGTTCAGTCTTTCCGTCATTCGACTATGGCGAATTGATTTCGCAAACCGGTGGGGGCACGCTGAGTGCACCCACTGGGTGTAGTCCCCAAGGCTAAGGTCGACTGCTGGCAGTCGGCCTTAGGCTTTATAAGTTCAGTCTCTCCGTCATTCGACTACGGCGAATGGATTTCGCAAACCGGTGGGGGCACGCTGAGTGCACCCACTGGGTGTAGTCCCCGAGACTGTGGTCGACTGCTTGCAGTCGATTACAGTCTTAAAGAATACATCTTGTTTTTTTTTGAGGTCGACTGGTCGACTCTGTCTTCAATAGGATTAGTGGGGGCACACTGAGTGCACCCACTGGGTGTAGTCCCCGAGACTACGGTCGAATGCTTGTATTCGGCTGTAGTCTTAGAAACGCATGATTTTTCCTGTTCCACTCGGAAGTGAATTATCTTTGACATTTAGTCGATTGATTCTTCGCAGAGATCCTGTGACCTTGCGGCTCGCTACACTGAGCTGGAAAACAAGCACATTCAGCTCGAGCTGGATTTGAAGCTGGCTCAGGAGAATCTGACGAAGGCAAAGGAGGAGACCAAAGGTATGTTTGGTGAGACCTCGACGACTGCTTTTTCCCTTTATTTGTTTCAAAATCTGATCTTGCTGTAACTTGCAGGTAAGGTGAAGGAGGCCCAACAGAAAAAAGACCTTGAACTAGCTGAGAAGATCAAGCTTGCTGACGAGAAGTTAGCTTCAGTCACCAAGCTTGAACAAGAAAATACCAATCTCAAAGCTGCTCTTGGGAAGAAAAATGATCTGGAGGCCTTCCTGAGTGGTCTTGCCAAGAAGCTGATCCTTATGCTTGAAGGTAAACCTTTATGCTCAACAATCATTTTCAACTGTAATTTTTCCATTCGACCATTGCCTTGACTCGGTGATCGCCCTTGCAGAATTTTGTCAAGACTTTGAAGAAGAGACTAGCCGGCTGGAACCAAACCTTGACCCTGTCAATTCTCCGGTGAACGACGAAGTTGCTATGAATGTTTTCCGACTGGAGTCCCGTGTTGCAGCTGTCGTGGACTATCTTGCAAGGCTGAAGGTCACCACATCTCGCATCGACTCAACGCTCTGGCCCAGGGAGACACTCCAACACGACCTCGAGTCGCTGATGGCTCGCTTGAACACGGTCCCTGGTCGAGTGCAGGAGTGGAAAAAGTCCTCGGCTCGGTGCGGTGCAGATGTTGCTCTGTGTCTGGCCCGAGTCCACTGCAAAGATGCGCGAGAAGACAAGCTGGCGGCCCTCCGGGTGGCCAACACCAAGAAACACGACTTCAGGCCCTTTATGGAAACTTTCATTGCTGCTGCCACTCGGATCGCAGATGGAATTGACCTTGATGAGTTTGTTGCACCTTCCAGCCCTCCACAGGAGGGGTAAAAAACTTCTTTTAAGCTCGACGCTTTAAATTTGCCTCGGTATGCCGAGTGGGGTTGTAACCGATAAACCTTAACAGGCTTAGCGCCTGAGCACTTTCGGTTCCTTTAGGTATCATTCCGAACTTGAATTTGATGTTTGAACATGATTGCTTTTGTCTTGAAATGTCTTTTGCAGGTTCAAAGCAAGACGCTCACTGCAGTCGACTTATTCCTTAATTCACTTAGGCGAGCACTGGGCTGCAGCTAAGCCCCCGAGTGAGAGGTTTGCTCTTCACTCGGTAGGATTTTTATATCTTAGGCGAGCACTGAGCTGCAGCTAAGCCCCCGAGTGAGAGGTTTGCTCTTCACTCGGTAGGATTTTTATATCTTAGGCGAGCACTGGGCTGCAGCTAAGCCCCCGAGTGAGAGGTTTGCTCTCCGCTCGGTAGGATTTTTATATCTTAGGCGAGCACTGGGCTGCAGCTAAGCCCCCGAGTGAGAGGTTTGCTCTT
>NC_041381.1:110829307-110845353 GCF_002162155.2 Triticum dicoccoides | reverse complement strand
TACTTGGACTGCAGCTAAGCCTCCGAGTGGAAGTTTGGCTTACCACTCGGTAGGATTTTTATATCTTAGGCGAGCACCGGCTGCAGCTAAGCCCCCGAGTGAGAGATTTGCTCTTCACTCGGTAGGATTTTTATATCTTAGGCGAGCACTAGGCTGCAGCTAAGCCCCCGAGTGAGAGGTTTGCTCTCCACTCGGTAGGATTTTTATATCTTAGGCGAGCACTGGGCTGCAGCTAAGCCCCCAAGTGAGAGGTTTGCTCTTCACTCGGTAGGATTTTTATATCTTAGGCGAGCACCGGGCTGCAGCTAAGCCTCCGAGTGGAAGTCTGGCTTACCACTTGGTAGGATTTTTACAAACTTAGGCGAAACGGATTCGCGGCTAAGTCACCCACTGAGGGGAAAATTTTATTGGACAAAATAAAAAGTGACAAAAATTATGGAGGAACTATGACACTATTATTTTGAAATCCATGAACTACAGGAGTACTTTATTGCAACTCATCCGAGTGATAAACTTAAGTGTAAAATGGGCGGAGTAGTTCCGCGTTCCAAGCTCGGGGCTCGTCGATATTATGTTCGACGTTGTAAAGACGGTACGCCCCGTTGTGGAGAACTTTGGTGACGATGAAGGGCCCTTCCCAAGAAGGAGCAAGCTTGTGATGTTTCTTCTGATCCACTCGGAGAACTAAATCTCCTTCCTGGAAGGCTCAACCCCTCACATTTCTGGCGTGGAAACGACGCAAATCTTGTTGGTAGATGGTCGATCGGATCAGAGCCATCTCCCTTTCTTCCTCTAAAAGGTCGACTGCGTCCTGCCGCGCTTGTTCAGCTTCTGCTTCGTTGTAGATCTCAACTCGAGGAGCATTGTGGAGAAGATCACTCGGCAAGACTGCTTCAGCTCCGTAGACCAAGAAGAATGGAGTTCTTCCGGTCGATCGATTAGGTGTGGTCCGCAGTCCCCAAAGCACCGAGGGAAGTTTGTCGACCCATGCTCCAGCTGCATGCTTGAGATCACGCATCAGTCGGGGTTTCAATCCCTTGAGAATCAGGCCATTGGCTCGCTCTGCTTGTCCATTCGTCTGCGGATGGGCGACTGAAGCGTAGTCGACTCGTGTGCCTTGAGAGTTGCAGAAGTCCCTGAATTCCTCCGAGTCAAAGTTCGACCCATTATCCATAATGATGCTGTGTGGGACTCCATATCTGAATATCAGTTCTCTGATGAAGCTAACAACAGTACCGGCATCAAGGTTCTTGATTGGTTTAGCCTCAATCCACTTGGTGAACTTGTCGACTGCCACCAGTACATGCGTGAAGCCACTTCGACCTGTTCTCAAAGGACCGACCATGTCCAACCCCCATACTGCGAAAGGCCAGACGAGTGGAATGGTCTTCAGAGCTGATGCAGGCTTGTGCGACATATTCGAGTAGAACTGACATCCCTCGCACTTATCCACTATTTCCTTCGCCATCTCATTCGCCTTTGGCCAGTAAAATCCGGCTCGGTATGCTTTGGCCACGATGGTCCGAGAGGACGCATGATGACCACAGGTCCCCGAGTGGATATCATTAAGGATGATTCGACCTTCTTCTGGTGTTATGCACTTCTGACCAACTCCAGTCGCGCTTTCTCTATATAACTATCCTTTGATTACGGTGAAGGCTTTAGATCGACGGACGATCTGTCGAGCCTCTTCCTCATCCTTCGGAAGCTCTTTTCTCAGGATATACGCGATATACGGAACTGTCCAGTCGGGAATGACCACCAAGACCTCCATGACCAAGTCGACCACTGCTGGGACTTCAACCTCAGTTGGATCTGTGGCACTCTTGGGCTGTGGAGCTTCTTCGGTGAAAGGATCTTCTTTGACTGACGGAGTGTGTATATGCTCCAAGAACACACCACTCGGAATGGCTCCTCTCTTGGAACCTATCTTTGCTAGATCATCAGCTGCTTGATTTTTCAGTCGGGGTATATGATGGAGCTCTAACCCCTTGAACTTCTTTTCCAGCTTCCTCACTGCACTGCAGTATCCAGTCATGACTGGGCTTCTCACGTCCCACTCCTTCATCACTTGGTTGACCACTAAATCTGAATCGCCATAGACCATCAGGCGACGGACGCCGAGTGAAACGGCCATGCGCAATCCGTATAAGAGGGCCTCGTACTCTGCCTCATTGTTGGTGGAATCAAAGTGAATCTGGAGCACATATCTGAGCTTATCTCCTCTGGGGGAAACCAGGACAACCCCAGCACCGGAACCATTCAACATCTTAGAGCCATCAAAAAACATGGTCCAATGCTCCGAGTGAACTTCAGTCGGCTGCTGCTGTTCAATCCACTCGGCGAGGAAATCTACTATTGCCTGGGACTTAATGGCTTTCTTTGCCTCAAACCTGATATCAAGGGGAAGAAGTTCAATCGCCCATTTCGCCACTCGACCAGTTGCATCTCTGTTGTGCAAAATCTCTGATAGTGGAGCGTCGCTGACGACTGTGATGGAATGATCAGAGAAATAATGAGCAACCTTCTTTGTGGTCATGTATATTCCATACACAAGCTTCTGATAATGAGGATATCTCTGCTTGGATGGAGTCAAGACTTCAGACAAATAATACACTTGGCGCTGAACTTTGAAAGCTTTTCCTTCCTCTTCCCGCTCGACCGTAAGCACTGTACTGACGACTTGTCCTGTGGCTGCGATATAAAGCAACAGAGGCTCTTTGCTGATTGGAGCAGCAAGCACCGGCTGGGTGGAGAGCAGAGCTTTTAGCTCGGCAAACGCTGCATCAGCTTCTGGAGTTCACTCGAACTTGTCTGCCTTCTTCATCAGTCGGTAAAGAGGCAATGCCTTTTCACCGAGTCGTGAGATGAATCGACTTAATGCGGCCAAGCATCCAGTAAGCTTCTGGACATCGTGCACTCGCACAGGGCGTTTCATTCGGAGAATAGTGCCGATCTTTTCTGGATTAGCGTCGATCCCTCGCTCGGAAACGAGAAAACCGAGTAACTTGCCACCAGGAACTCCGAATGTGCACTTTGATGGATTGAGCTTGATATCATACCTTCTGAGGTTGGCAAATGTTTCGGCGAGGTCAGCGAGCAGGTCGGAACCTTTTCGTGACTTGACGACGATATCATCCATATACGCTTCCACATTCTGACTGATTTGAGTGAGTAGACACTTCTGAATCATTCGCATAAATGTGGCTCCGACATTCTTGAGGCCGAATGGCATGGTGATATAGCAGAAGCACCCAAATGGAGTGATGAAAGCTGTTTTTACCTCGTCGGGTCCGTACAGACGGATCTGGTGGTACCCGGAGTAGGCGTCTAGAAAAGACAATTTCTCGCATCCCGCGGTCGAGTCAACAATTTGATCTATGCGAGGGAGAGGAAAATGATCTTTCGGGCAGGCCCGGTTGATGTGCTTGAAATCAATGCACATTCGGAGCGATTTGTCCTTCTTAGGAACCATGACGACATTAGCGAGCCACTCGGAGTGGTATATCTCTCGAATAAATCCTGCCGCCAACAGTCGAGCCACTTCCTCACCAATGGCTTTTCTCTTCTGGACGGCGGACCGCCGAAGATGCTCTTTGACTGGTTTTGCTGATGAGTCGACTCTTAGGCGATGCTCAGCCAGTCCCCTGGGAACACCTGGCATGTCAGCGGGCTTCCATGCAAAAATGTCCCAGTTCTCACGGAGGAAATGGATGAGCGCTTCTTCCTATTTCGGGTCGAGTGTTGTGGAGATGTGGGTCGGAGCTGCATCAGGGTCGGTCGGGTGAATGTGAACAGGCTTCGTCTCACCGGACGACTGAAATGCAGATTCTGTGGCGGGTTTCTTGGATCACAGCAAATCACTCGGATCTGCATTTTGCTTGTATTCTTCAAACTCGACCGCTGTCACCTGGGAATCAGCAATCTTTGAGCCCTTCTGAAAGCACTCTTCTGCCTTTTTCCGATCACTGGTGACAGTGATCACTCCTTTGGGGCCGGGCATCTTCAATTTGAGGTACACGTAACATGGTCGAGCCATGAACCGTGCATAAGCTGGTCTCCCCAAAATGGCGTGATATGCACTCTGAAAATCCACGACCTCAAACGTCAACTTCTCTTTGCGAAAATGTTTCGAATCACCAAACACCACGTCCAGAGCTATTTGGCCGAGTGACTCGGCTTTCTTCCCTGGTATAACTCCATGAAAGCTCATGTTACTGGTGCTCAGTCGGGACATCGGAATGCCCATTCCTTTCAGTGTGTCTGCATACAGCAAATTCAGCCCGCTACCACCGTCCATCAGCACTTTTGTCAGTCGAGTGCCTTCGACAACTGGATCGACCACCAAAGCTTGCCTCCCAGGGGTGGCAATATGAGTCGGGTGATCAGATTGGTCGAATGTGATGGGTGTTTGGGACCATTTCAGATAATTTGCTTTTGCTGGGGTAACCATGTTCACCTCGCGGTTAATGACTTTCAATCGACTCTTGCTTTCCACATCTGCAAAGATCATCAGAGTGGAGTTGACATGCGGATATCCTTCCTCACTGTCCTCCTTGTCTTCAGCCTTGTCCGACTCCTTTTCCTTGTCTTTAGACTGGTTTCCTTGAAACTGCTGGATCAGGAGTCGACATTGGCGAGTGGTATGCTTTGGGTAAATGATATTCCCCTCTTCGTCTTTCTTCGTGTGGATGTGACACGGCATATCCATCACGTCGTTCCCTTCTTTATCCTTTACCTTCTTAGGGTTCCAGGATCCTTTTGGTTTCCCTTTAAACTTTCCATGAGCTACGGCCAGAGCCTCTCCAGGAGCTGCCGGTTCAGCCTTCCGCTTCTGTTTCCGACTGGTGTTTCCCTTCTCCGACTGGCTCGGCTTGTGCTTGCCGCTTCGGAGTCGGTCTTCTTCTTCGCCGTTGGCGTACTTGGTAGCAATTTCCATCATCCGACTCAAGGTCATGTCTCCGGTTCGACCAAATTTCAAACTCAATTCTCTGTTCTTGACACCATCCTTGAAGGCGCAGACTGCCTGATGATCAGACACATTCTCCACAGTATGGTGCAAAGTGATCCATCTCTGAATATACTCCCTGAGAGTCTCATTGGTCTTCTGCACGCAGACTTGCAGCTCCGTCAATCCAGCCGGTCGCTTGCAAGTTCCTTCAAACATTCTGACGAACACTCGGGACAGATCTTCCCAAGTGTAAATGCTGCTAGGAGGTAACTGATTCAACCACGCTCTGGCAGAACCTTCCAACATGAGGGGCAAATGCTTCATGGCCACCTCGTCATTCCCACCACCAATCTGAACCGCCACTCGGTAGTCCTCAAGCCAAGTTTCAGGCTTAGACTCACCGGTGAACTTGCTGACTCCTGTTGCCAACCTGAAATTGGGAGGAATCACTGCGGCTCTGATAGCTCTGCTGAAACATTCCGGACCAGAAACGTGCACTCGACTGCTCGTGGGCGCATCTCTGTCGAGTCCACCTCGATGGGCTCTGTTCCGGTCGACCAAGCCTTGCACAATAATGGATCACGCGTCGAAGCCTGGTTCTCTGGGGTCGACTGGAACTCTTCGCCCCGCACTGAGCTGACGTCTGTCATCTTGCTGCCGAGGAGCGTAAGACCCACCCCTCGGAGGGGAAGTGGGCACTCGACGCCTATCATCTCGGTCGTGTCGGTCCCATATTGGTCTCGCCGATTCTCGCGCCCTTCACGCCGCGGAGGCGATCTGGGACTGTGAGCCGACTGAACCGTATTCGCAGCGACGGATCGACTGTGAATTCTGTTGCGCGACTGCGACACAGCTGAATTCTGATCTCCTGCTGCCCGGAGCAGATCCCTGATCTGCATCAAACCTCTGCCAGCTTCCGACTGAGAGGGCTGGATGGACTCTGCTATACGGGTCGCAGCTGCTAAATTCTGGATTGGGGTTCAATATACCTAAGTTTGCGGGAAGAGTTGACGTCGATTGGCATCGGGAACTCGTTGCCGCGCGCGCTCGTCGAGTGCTCGCTGAAGATTCTCCAGGCGAGCGCGTTCGGCCAAATTGGCCAAACGTGCCTCCTCCAAGGCGCGAGCCTCGGGGGTTTCTCCTGCGATGGGAGTATGCAGGGCATCCATGTTCCTGTGGCGAAGTTCCTCTCTTTGCAGAGAGTCGAGTGGCTCGGGCTGGTACTCTTCGTGGTCTCGTGCGGGGTCGCCTCCGTCGCCTGCCCCACCATCACGGGCGAAGCCAGGGGGGCTGCGAGGCCCGTCGACCATCAGGATTTCCGCCGCTGGATCACTGCTATCACATTCGGATGCAGTCTCTACGGAGCCAGTCGACAGATCGAACAGGCCGTAGAGAGATTCGTCGGGCTCGATTGCCGCAACTTGGGTGGTGGCCGTCTGGTGAGCCACCGCGTGTCTCACCCACCGCTGAAGCCTCGACCGACCCGAGCGCTTGCGCTGGTGGGAGACCGGGAGGGTGGTCGATAGGGGAGTCGACCGATATGGGGTCGACGGTTGCCGCAGCAGAGCGCCGCGGACACATGCGCGAAAATGCGTCGCACCGCGGACGGGGAGCGCATCGACGTCGAGTGGAGCCTCCTGGAGCCAGGCGGAGTCGTCGGCGACGAAGGTGAGAGCACCGAGACGAATCTCTCGACCCTCGACCAAAACTCCAGCAGCTACCATGATGAAAGTACTCGGAAGAATCGCAACTTCTCCACAAAATCGCTAAAACACCTGCCCCACGGTGGGCGCCAACTGTCGTGGATCTAAGTCTGACAGTAGAGTGGGGGTAGGTATGGAGAGGCAAGGTTCTAGCTATGGAGAGGTTGTAAACACAAGAGATGTACGAGTTCAGGCCCTTCTCGGAGGAAGTAAAAGCCCTACGCCTCGGAGCCCGGAGGCGGTCGAGTGGATTATGTGTATATGGATTACAGGGTGCCTAACCCTTCTGCCTGTGGAGGGGGGTGGCTTATATAGAGTGTGCCAGGACCCCAGCCAGCCCACGTAATGAAGGGTTTAAGGTACATTAAGTCCGGGGCGTTACTGGTAACGCCCCACATAAAGTGTCTTTACTATCATAAAGTCTACTTAATTACAGACCGTTGCAGTGCAGAGTGCCTCTTGTCCTTCTGGTGGTCGAGTGAGTCTTCGTGGTCGAGTCCTTCAAGTCAGTCAAGTGAGTCCCTCGTAGGTCGACTGGAAGGTGATCTCTTCTAAGGGTGTCCTTGGGCAGGGTACTTAGATCAGGTCTGTGACCCTACCCTAGGTACATGACTCCATCACATATGTCTCACACCATATGACGGGAACTTAGGTCTCACTGACACAAACCAACAAAGCAAATAGCAAGGAAAACACAAACACGGAAGAAAGCACAAATCCCTAAACTCTCTCCCCCTTTGGCATCGAGACACCAAAAAGGAGAGGGAGTGTTGCTACGGCTCCAGGTGATAGCAGTAGAAGGACACACACATCAGATCTCAGCGGGATCATCTGCGCCACCGTCATCGGTCGGGAAGTGCTCGGCATCAGAATCGGTCCACGGGCAGTGCTGCTGAATCCACTCCTCCTCCTCAGTAAGCTGGTCCTCAGATCCACTGTTGACTGTAGCACCCAACTGACGCATGAGCTCCTTGTGGCGACCTCGAGCCTTCTTCTTAGCCACATGAGTCATGTACTGACCATGAGCCTCCATGCAGAACAACTTCTTCATCTTAGACTTGAGCTTCTTTGCCCAAGAGGGCTCTGCCTCAGAAGGCATGTAGTCATCATCATCATCATCATCATCATCAACCCCAGTCTCCTCCTCGGTCTCCATGGCAGTAGCAGACGAAGGAACTCCAGTCTTAGGGGCATGAGTGCCCCAGTTATCCTTCTTCCTCAGACGCTTGATGTCGTGAGACACCAACTCTCCAGTCTCCAGCATCACCTTGGGATAGACACGAGCCCAGGCCTTCTCAATAAGCATCATGATGAACGGGCCGTAAATCGGGCACTTGCGCTCGGAGATAGCAGATAACAGCTCAGACCACATGACATGGGAAATATCCAGGGACTCTCCGGTGTTCTGTTCCTTCTGACGCTGGCAAAAGAGAAGCATGTGCACGAGATAGGAGTGAACCTGATCCAGATTCCCGATACGAGGGAAAAGAGTCTCTCTGAAGATACGGTGAAGAATATCCAGATAGGCAGGCAACTCATAAGTTTCCTTCTTCGTCTCAGGGTTGATCCTCAAAGTGCAGTAGGGCCATAGAGCTTGCTTGTGAGTGGCGTTGGTGTTGCGGTGTGGGCGAAAGTCGACAGGAGACTCAAGTCCTGGATCTTGCACTCCAATCAACTCCATGAAAGCTTTCCACTTGACTGAAAGCAGCTTGCCATTGGTCATCCAAGTCAGTGTCCTGTCCTCGTCAGTCCCGAGATGAACCGTGGCATAGAATTGAGCCACAATATCAGCATCATAATCCTTGTTGAATAGCATGACCCTAAGAATGTTCAGTTGAGTGCACATCTCAAGATCTTCACCAAAGTACTCAGGATCCTTCTCCATATGGTCGGTGTCGATGGAGTGCACGTTGGCAAAGAGGTTCTTCTTGGCTTTGAGAACATCAAAGAAGATGGCGAACTGGAACCTGTTCCAGAACGGATGATTGACCAAAGTGGGATCTTGGTCAGCCTCATAGGGGTTGCGGCGACGCCTTGCCCAGAACTCCTTGGGTTGCATTTCTGTCACGGTTTTGCCAGAGTGCTTCGGCTTGACACCAGTCTTCTTTTGGAGTTGAGGTGGAGGTGGAGCACTTGAGGAACCTCCGACAGACTCAGTCGTGCGGTAACGCTTGGACATGGCACGACCGGGGTTGACACGATGAGCCGGATGCTCAGGAAGCTCATCACCTAGAACCACACACAAGAACACGCAAACAACTAGAAAGAACGAGCATAAGCCACAAAACACAAGCAAAAGGATCACTGAAAGGTAAGAGCATGATGGAAACTAGTAGGGGGCGGTAGTACCGCGCCCTGCTAGCGGTAGTACTGCCCCAAGCGGTAGTACCGCTCCATAGAGAGCGGTAGTACTTCTCCAAGCGGTAGTACCGCTCCAAGCGGTAGTACCACTCTGGAGAGGGCGGTAGTACCGCTCAAGACGGGGAAACAGCAGTTTCCTACTACCGTGGACAGATCCGGCACTACCGTCCTACCAAATCCAAAAATACTCCAACCAAACATCAATCCAAATTGTCTAGAAGCATTCTCCATTCTACTCAAGCCTAGATTTGGCCAAAAATCTAGAGATGCAACTGCTACTGCCCCTAAGATGCTAGATGGGAAATCTAGACAAAAAGAAAGTGAGAACGGGGGCAATACCGGCATCCATGGCAAGAGGACAAGGTGGGGATCGTCTCCACAGAAGGAAATGGAGAGGGACGCCCCGGAGAGGGAGATCCGCCGGAGCCCTCCCGCGGCGCCGGTTGCTGGAGAGATAGGAACAGAGCGAGGGGGCGTGCGAATGGGTATGGGGGAGAAGAAAACTCCCCCTGCCCCGATATAACCCCCTGCCGGCGCCTCACAGCGGTAGTACCGCGCTGGAGGGCGGTAGTACCGCTCGCCAGCAGCGGTAGTACCGCCAGCAACCAAAAAATGCCTCTAGACAAAAACTCAAGCACAACAAGGAGCACGGGAAGGCAAGGACAAGAAAATAAAAGACCAACAAGGCAACACACACACTAACAAAGGTCCAGAATCCACTCCTTCAAGACAACCACACGAAAGAAGAGCGAGCTCTGGCCTCTCTCAAGAGAGGGCGGTGGCCGGAGCCACCTATATTTGAGTCAATTGGTATGGCACCGCGAAGAATTATCCTTGGGCCCATGACCAAAACTCGTCTTTGAAGCACAAGTACCATCAAAAATGGCTAATGTGAAAGAGTTGATCGTTTTATGCATAATGGGGGGGGGGGGAGGGAGAGTTCATTGAGAGAACAACACTCCCCCTATGTCCATGCCTACACCTAAACTAGACAACAAGATGAGTGTGGTGGGGGGTGCAAGGGTTCAAGTCACATTGCTTGAATCAATGATATTTAGCTCATGCCTTAACTCGCGAAATCTTGCTTCATCCAAGGGCTTCGTGAAAATATCTGCAAGGTTATCATGAGTGTTGACATACTTGAGCTCGATCTCCCCTCGCCTAATGTGATCCCGGATGAAATGATATCGAATCTCAATATGCTTCGTCTTGAAGTGTTGCACCGGGTTGAGAGAAATCTTGATGGAACTTTTGTTGTCACACCAAAGAGGCATTTTGTCACAAATGACACCGTATTCCTTTAAAGTTTGCCTCCTCCATAAGAGTTGTGCACAACAACTACCGGCCGCCACATACTCCGCTTCGGTGGACGAGAGAGACACACAACTTTGCTTCTTGGAAGACCAACTCACCAAAGAGCACCCAAGAAACTGGCATCCTCCGGAAGTGGAGTTCCTATCCACTTTGTCTCCCGCCCAATCAGAGTCCGTAAATCCTTCAAGCTTGAAGTTTGCCCCTCTTGGGTACCATAAGCCAAAGTTTAGGGTATGAGCCAAATATCGAAAGATCCGCTTGACTGCCACATAGTGACTTTCCTTCGGTGCGGCTTGAAACCGTGCACACATCCCCACACTCAACATGATATCTGGTCTAGATGCACAAAGGTAAAGCAAGGAGCCAATCATGGAGAGATATACCTTTTGATCCACCGCTTTACCATTGGGATCAATGTCAAGTTGGCACTTGGTGGGCATTGGTGTAGTAGCCGGCTTGACATCACTTAGCTTGAATCTTTTTAGCATGTCTTGAGTGTATTTGGCTTGGTTGATGAAGGTTCCTTCTCTTCTTTGTTTGATGTCAAAACCAAGGAAGAACTTCAACTCTCCCATCGAAGATATCTTGAACTTGGAGGTCATGAGAGCGGCAAGTTCCTCATTGAAAGCTTTGTTAGGAGAACCAAAGATAATATCATCAACATATAGTTGGCATACAAACAACTCCCCTTTGACCTTCTTAGTAAAAAGAGTGGGGTCGATTAGCCCCACCTCAAATCCATGATCTTGTAACAACTCGGTAAGGTGGTCATACCACGCACGTGGGGCTTGTTTAAGGCCATAGAGTGCCTTATCGAGTTGATACACATGATCCGGAAAGTAGGGATACTCGAACCCGGGGGGTTGCTTGACATAGACCAACTCATTAATAGGACCATTAAGAAAAGCACTTTTCACATCCATTTGTTGCAACTTAAAGTTGTGATGGGAAGCATAGGCAATCAACAAACGTATGGATTCAAGACGAGCAACGGGAGCAAAGGTTTCACCGTAGTCGATACCCTCTACTTGGGAGTAGCCTTGTGCTACCAATCTTGCCTTGTTGCGAACGATGTTCCCATGAGCATCTTGCTTGTTCTTGAAGATCCACTTGGTTCCAATGACGTTGTGGTCCCCCGATGGCCTTGGCACCAATCTCCATACTTTGTTTTACTCAAAGTTGTTGAGTTCTTCATGCATGGCATTGAGCCAATCCGAGTCTTCGAGCGCCTCATATACCTTTTGGGGTTCAACACAAGAGACAAACGTGTGATGTTCACAATAGTTTGCTAATTGTCTACGAGTGCTTACCCCCTTTCTTAGGCTTCCAACCACATTTTCCATGAGATGGCCTTGAGTGGTGAGCTTGGAAGCAATCTTCACGGCACGACGCTCTAATTCCTCCTCGGGTGTGGAAGGAGGAGGGTTGACTTGATCATCTTGAGCGTCGGCTTGAGCTTATTCTTGATCTTGAGCTTTCTCTTGATCTTGAACTTGCTCGAGGGGGAGAACTCGACCTTGGGTATCATTTAGAGGTTCACCACCATCTTGAGGTTGATCTTGCCCTTGGTCTTGTTCACGAGGTTGAGGGCCTTCACTTAGTTCTTCGGAAGCGTGTGGGTCTTGGTGAGGTGATGGCTCCACTTGATTAGAGCATTGTCCTTCTCCTTCAGCCCCAAGGGGTTCCTCAATGGGTAGAATTTGACCAATACCCATTCTTCTTATGGCTTGGGGAGGAATTTCATCACCTACATCACAAGTACCACTTTGCTCCACTTGGGAGCCGTTATTTTCATGAAACTCCATGTTACACGTCTCCTCAATGAGTCCGGTGGACTTGTTGAGAACACGGTAAGCATGAAAGTTTGTAGCATAACCAACAAATATGCCCTCATGAGCTCTAGCCTCAAATTTATACAAACGAACACCTTTCTTGAGAATGAAACACTTACAACCGAACACCCAGAAGTACTTGAGGTTGGGCTTGTTGCCGGTGAGTATCTCATAAGGGGTCTTGTTCAAGCCTTTGCGGAGATAGAGCCGATTGGATGCATGACATGCGGTGTTGATGGCTTCAGCCCAAAAGTTGTATGGAGACTTGAACTCCGCCATCATGGTCCTTGCCGCATCCATCAACGTCCGGTTCTTCCTCTCCGCTACACCATTTTGTTGAGGGGTATAAGGTGCAGCATATTGATGCTTGATCCCCTCATCACTAAGAAACTCATCCAAGGTGTAGTTCTTGAACTCGGTGCCGTTGTCACTTCTTATTGTCAAGATCTTTGCATTATGTTGACGTTGAGCTTCATTTGCAAAGTCGATGACGGTTTGTTGAGTCTCACTCTTCCTCTTGAAGAAGTATACCCAAGTGTATCTTGAATAGTCATCCACAATCACCAAGCAATACTTTCTACCTCCAAGACTATCAAAAAATGGAGGCCCAAAGAGATCCATGTGAAGGAGCTCCAAGGGTATCTTCGAGTAGATGATGGTTGAAGGAGGGTGAGCCTTTTCATGAAGCTTTCCTTCGATACAAGCACTGCAAGCACGATCTTTGGCAAAACTAACATTTGTTAGTCCATGGACATGGTCACCCTTGAGAAGACTTTGCAAAGATCTCATATTGACGTGGGCTAAACGGCGAAGCCAAAGCCATCCCACGTCAACTTTAGCCATTAGGCATGTCGCGGTCTTAGTGGGTCGCTCCGAAAAGTTAATCACATAGAGACCGTTCTCGACATGCCCAACAAAGGCTACTTTAAGAGTCTTACTCCACAAGAGGGCCACGGTATCAATGTCAAAGAACGTAGCAAAACCCATGAGTGCAAGTTGACGAACGGAAAGCAAATTGTATGCAAGGGACTCAACAAGCATGACTTTCTCGATCGTTAGATCATGAGAAATGACAACCTTGCCGAGACCCAATACCTTAGAATGTGATGCATCACCCCACTCGACATTGGTGGGCATAGATGGAATCTCTTGCACGTCCACCACCAAGTCCTTGCTCCCGGTCATATGATTTGTTGCTCCACTATTGAGCAACCATGACCCCCCACCGGAAGCAAACACCTACAAGAGATCAATGCTTGGTTTTAGGTACCCATTTAGTAATGGGTCCTTTGATGTTAGTAACAAGGGTCTTGGGAACCCAAATAGACCATTCAATGTACTCATAAGGAGAACCAACAAATTTAGCATAAACATGTCCATCACTAGCACGGCACAACACATATGACGGGTTAAAGTCGCCGGCTTTGTTTGAGGAAATGCTTTTGCCCTTTTGGACGTCAACTCCCTTCACTTTCTCTTTCTTCTCCTTAGGAGCACCCTCTCCCTCTTTCACAAATGTTTGCTTGAGAGGAGGAGGACGTTTGGTCTTGTTGTTGTTCTTCTTCTTCTTGCTCTTGGACTTGGGTGCAAACCCAATTCCTTCCTTGGCCACAACTTCCTTTTGATTGCTCAAAAGGTCGTTGAGGTTCTTTGAGATATTGTGATATCCCAACATAATCCTGTCCATCATGGAGCAATCTTCAACTTCACCTGCAACTAACAACGCTATAAGAGGGGCTGAGCAAAGCGATAACATAGCCAAGCAATGGTTTGCTAGGAAGGGTGACAAGGTTAGAGGCTGACATGGCAATTTGAGAGGCTTGACGAGCAATTGATAGGTAGTGCAGCAAAGCGATAGAACGAAGCAACTAGAATAGCAATGATAGTAGTGAGATCCAGGGTAGTAGTCATCTTGCCTGAAATCCCGCTAGGAAGAAGAGCGAGTCCATGAAGAAGATGAAGCCACGAAGACGAACCAAGCGTAGACGAACGAATCCTCACGATCGCAACGAAACGGGAACTATCGAGAAGAAGCACACAACATGGTAAACACACCACACATATACATGACATGATGCACAACCAAGCATGATGCATGACAAGGCTACATGAAGCTACTCATGGCAAGAGATGAAGCATACAAGAGAGCACATCAAAGCAAGTTTAAATGAGGCCGAAAACAACATATAACAATTCCGGTAAGTCCTCATATGCAAATTTAGAAATTGGTCCAGAACTGAATAAACCTTATGTTCAAGTTGTTCAACAGCAAATTAAGATGCACCAAGATGATCTACACGAGATTCTAGACAAGTTACATATAAAGTTCATTTAATTCGGAGCTACGGCCTAGAAGATATGAGCAAAACAACTTAAACATGGCATTGATGCAAAATGCATACAAACATCAAGCAAACACCCTCAAAACATGGATGCAACATGATAATATGAAACTTCATGCAAAATCAAGCAAGTTTCATATAGAGCACACTCAAAACGGAGTAACGGTTCAACGCATACACTCTATACAAGTTTAAAGGACAAGCTGTCCAAAACAGTAACTAGGCATCTAGCAAGCATCAAAGCAATAAGCTACAGCACCCAAAATAATAACAAAAGGCATGGGCATGAAGTACAGGTAAAGCATGACAAAACATGAACACTAAGCTATCTCCAGAAATCACTAGAACATCCTCAAAATGACATGGCAAGATTGCAAATATTAACAGTTTACAGACTTGGCAGAAATAACATCAGGTTGCAATGTTTAGAGCTAACAAACAACATGTTACAGGAACTTAACATGGCAAAAAAAGGCATGGCATGAATCTACTAATTACATAGAACAAAAGTCCCTTACTCATCATGAGCCAAAATGGCACAGAAAATATGATGGCACCCATGTAAACATAGCAAGTGATATGACAGATTCATACATGGCAGGAACAATAATAAGTAGGCATGTTGGTGAGCTTGAAACACTCACCACAGAGCAATACATGGCATGGCAAGGCAACCAACAGTAAGAATACATGTTTATGAAGCTAAGAATGGCAAGAGCAAGTTCATAGGGTACATGTATCACTAATAACAATCATGGCAACATTGAACTTAATGTTAACAGGCTGACAGCAACATTATTTAGCAAGTTTGGAGCAAGATAACAACATGTTACAGCAGACTATAAATGCAACCAGGGGCATGAATGGATAGAGCATGACATTTATAACTAAACATCCTTAGTGAACATCTCCAGATTATGCATAGAATGACTTGTAGCAGCAGGTTTACATAGCATCATATTATAACAGAATCAGTCAGGAAAACAGCAACAACAAGTACCCTACTTCACGAGCTCGATGCACTCAGTACAAGAATCACAAAAATACATGGATGGCACCACTGTGCAGATGGAATGATGTAGTTCAAAACACGTGTCGGGCTCATGCTCATAAGATGCACACACAAAATGCAACGAAAAAGACAAATCACCAAGTTATAACAGTTTCAGCAGGTTAACATTATGTAGCACTTTTGCAATGATGTTTCGGGCATCAAGATGACCTCAAACAAAGATGGCACAATGGAACAAAATTAAGAGCACATCATTGTGAACATTTTGGTATATCATGCGCATGAAACGGAGCTACGGATGCAGAGTTATGATGCAATGAACATGGCATAAAATGTCAAAATATCAGGGAATTGGAGGAATTTCGGGGTCAACCTTGTTCAGATCTGGATCGGGCACGGTTCTCGAGGTTCGCCGAAGATGTCGTGGAAGAAGAAGGAGGCCGTGGAAGGAGGCCCTGGGGAGGCCGGGGCGATGGCGGGGCGGCGCCGGTAGAGGAGGACGGCGGCGGGGCGGCATCGGTCGGCGGCAAG
>NC_041381.1:110779332-110828910 GCF_002162155.2 Triticum dicoccoides | reverse complement strand
TCCGGGCTGGCGCGGGCTGGCGGCGCGGACGGATGGGCCTGCGCGGGCCCGCTACGGGCTCGGCGGGCCCCGGCTGTGGGGAAGCCCGGGAGGCGACGTGGCGCATTGTGGGTGGCTGAGGGAGGCGGTGGCGGATGTGTCCGGCGCGGCACGGATGCGTCCGGCACGCGGAGGAAGAAGAAGGCTAGGGTTAGGGGTGAAATTGATCCGAAAATTCGGGGGAGGGGGTGTTTATATAGGTAGAGGGAGCTAGGAGAGTCCAAATGAGGTGCAGTTTTCGCCCACATGATGATGATCGAACGACCGAGAGCATGGAGGGGGTTTGGATGGTTTATTGGGCCACTTTGGAGGGGTGTTGGGCTGCAACAAAAGAGGGCTTTATGGTTCCCCGGTTAACCGTTGGAGTATCAAACGACCTCCAAATGGCACGAAACTTGACAGGCGGTCTACCGGTGGTGTACCAAGGCCGCTTGGCAAATCACGGTCCATTCCGAGAATGTTTAACACCCGCTCACAACAAGAGACAAAAGGGGGACGCCGGAGGACATAGGAGTGCCGGATTGCAAAACGGACAACGGGAAAAACGCTCGGATGCAAGAAACGAACACGTATGAAAACAAGATGCACATGATGACATGATATGAAATGCAGATGATGACATGGCAAAATGCAACACGCAAGCACATGACATGGCAACGACGGCGAATAACTGATAGACACCTGGCGCATCGAATCCGGGGCGTTACAACACTCCTCCACTAACAAGAGATCTCGTCCCGAGATCTTAGGGCCGAGACGGAAGGGAAAAAAAGGGATGAGGTGAAACAAGAACTCAAGAGAAGAAGCAAAGAATCAAGAGCACTCGAGAAGAAGAGCGGAACAACGAGAAGGACGAGAATCGAAGCTCACGGAATTAGATAGACTATGAAACAACTCCGGTTAGAACGAGATAAGTAACGAATAAGACTAAAAGGATTTAGGCAGCACTCCGGCTGAACATGGAAAGATTAGAAAATGAGATTGACAAGTTTGAACGATAGTTGACAAGAAGAACAACACAATGGCTCCGGAAGAATTGCAATAGTTGAATGAAAGGAAACGAAGAAGAAAAGATATCATCTACCACCACTGAGTTTGAAAGCATCCTTAGGAGGAAGGATTGGACGAAGTCATTGAGAAAATCAACAACGAAAAGAATAAGCTTGTTGTGGACTTATAGATAACATCTCAAAATTTATGAGCTGATAACCGACCACGAGCGGAAAAGATTAAATAACTGAGAAGAAAGAGGAAATGCAAAACTCCATTTCCAAAGAACACGAAGAATTAATTACACTTCGAGAGGCAAGAAGGAAAGATACTTGAGCTCCTTCGATAAGAATCTTGATGAACACTTGAAGAATGAATTGAATCATGAAGAACCATGATGAAGAACTCCGGTAAACAAAAGGATGATGAGATAGAATGAAGGATGGAAGAATAAGATTAAAGCTTGCGGTGATTTGGATAGAGGTTCCGACGAAAAGGCCAAGGAAATTTGAACTCCGGAAAAGAAAAGATGAAAACACTTGGAACTAGAATTTATTCATCACAAACAAACACTGAAGGAGGGATTAAAAACTACGTGGAAATAAGAATAAGATTTATTGTATGGTTATCCTTCATCAAAATAAATTGATGACAAGCAATGGATCTTGCATACTACTTATTCCTCTTGAAAAAGGATTGAGAAGTGATATATCGCAAAGTTGAGAAGGTCTTCATGAACCACCGGTAGGATTGAAAAGAACGAATGAATATATGTGATAATCAAGGAAAAAAATCTTGAATGAACCACCGTAAGAATTCAAAATTGAATGACGAAAGAGACTGAATCACCGGGAAGAATTAGAAGAACCAATATGCTAGAGGGCATTTAGATGCAAAAGAATAACAAAATCATGAGCTGATTAAAGAACACTTGAGCGAAACGCCGGGATAATTGGATAAGGTAGTTGAAATGTGAGGAAGAAGAATTCTTCTGGAACGATGGCCTCCGGTGAAGCGAAACAGAAAATCAACTCCTGAAATACTCCGGATAGGTGAGAAAAGAATAACTGACAAATGGAATACTTCGAGAGGAAAACGTGAAGCTAGAACCACGAATCTTCGAGAGAACAGACAAGATTTAGAGGAAAAACTCTTCTTCAATCTTCAAATGCCGACAAGAAACACCACTAAAATTTACTGAGATACTCCGGTAGAATGGAAAGAAAAGAGGTTGAGACAACAATGAAAATGATTTGAAATCGATCTTGAAAAGGCATGTGACTGATGGAATCCATTCTTACGTCCCACTTGAAAAGAATTTGAGAATAACTCCGGGAAATTAGAAGAGTCTGGTAAGATCCTGGGAAAAGACCTGTGGTTTAGGGCCCACTAAAAGAAAAACACCGTTGGAAAGGGATGTTGAAGATATAAATGATGCACCGGAACAATTGAAAATATTTAAAGTAGGTGATAACGTCAAATTAATTGGAACACGGACGAATCTCTTGAGATGTCTTGAGCACTCCGAAAAGGTAAACTGGCGAGAGGCGAACGAGCAAGGGAAACACTTGAGCCGAGGGAAATAATATAATCACTACCGAAAAATGGAATTGAATCCACCGGAGAAGAATTAGAGATGATGAATGTCAAACGAGACGAGAATTCACCGGTTGAGATAAATGAGGGAAGACTGAAGAGACTCCGTACGAATGAAATTGATGCTCGAAAGAGACTCAGGCTCTGGGAAGAAGAGGGTGGGAGGGCGGGAAAACAAAGGGAACTTGGAAGAGGAAAACCTATGAATAACTTGAAGAGAAAACACCGGTTGAAATAATTGAGGAAAGAAAGCAAAGACTTCGCACGAGTAGGATGGATACTCGATTACGGACTCCGGCTCCGAGATGAAAAAGGGGTGGGCGGGTGGGAAAAAGAAAACAACTGAGGATTGAACTCAGATATGAAGAGGCTCGAGTCCACTTGACGAGAAATGCACCGGATGAAAAGAGCTGAGGAACAACGATCGAAAAACCAACTGCGTGAACCTAAAGAAAAATTTGAATGGGAAGAGGAGTAATAGAAAACACCTACGTCAAGATTCGTCACCAGAGCGACAAAGGGGCTGAGGAGTACAAAGAATTCCCACTCTCCGATATAACTAGACTCTGAAAACAGTTTTCTTCTAGACTCAACAACGACCAAACTACACGATCAATCAAGGGGGGCTCCTAAGGTCGGTCAAGGCTCTGATACCAACTTGTCACACCCAAGATGCGACCCTATCCTAAAGGATCTCGAAGGTCCCACCAAGGATAGAAGCGCATCTTGAAGACGCTTGTGCAAGGTGGATATCATTACATCAACATTACATAATAGACAGGGATACATACAAAAGGCATACAATGCCACACGAATACAACATCATCTTACATAAGAGCACCATCCGACTACGGATGAAACACAAACAGAAACTCAAACGACGTCCACCCTGCTAGCCCAGGCTGCCGACCTGGAACCTATCCCCTAATCGAAGAAGAAGCAAAAGAAGAACTCCAAAACAAGCAAACATCGCTCTTGCATCATGATCATCGCATAACCTGCACCTGCAACTGTTGTTGTAGTAATCTGTGAGCCACGAGGACTCAGCAATCCCATTACCATGGGTATCAAGACTAGCAAAGCTTAATGGGAAAGGAAGGGGTAAAGTGGTGAGGTTGCCGCAGCGACTAAGCATGATATGGTGGCTAACATACGCAAATGAGAGCGAGAAGAGAAACAAAGGAATGGTCGTGAAGCTAGCAATGATCAAGAGGTGATCCGGAACTCCTACTTATGTCAACCATAACACAGAAACCGTGTTCACTTCCCAGACTCCATCGAAAAGAGACCATCACGGCTACACACGCGGTTGATGCGTTTTAACTCATATCGATGTCAAGTTATCTACAACCAGATATTAACAAATTCCCATCTGCCACAAAACCGCGGGCACGACTCTCGAAAGTTTATAACCCTGCAGGGGTGTCCCAACTTAGCCCATGATAAGCTCTCGCGATCAACGAAGGATATTCCTTCTCCCAGGAAGACCCGATCAGTCTCGGAATCCCGGTTTACAAGACATTTCGACAATGGTAAAACAAGACCAGCAACGCCACCCGATGCGCCGACAATCCCGATAGGAGCTGCACATATCTCATTCTCAGGGCATCACCGGATGAGACAGGCTATGAGTAAAACCAGACCTCAAGTTTCCCCGAGGGGGCCCCGCAGGCGGCTCGGTTCAGACCAACACTTAGAGAAGCACTGGCCCAGGGGGGGGCTAAAATAAAGATGACCTTTGGGTTAATTACTCCCAAGGGAAAGGTAGGTGGTGGTGAGGCAAATGGTAAAACCAAGGTTGGGCCTTGCTGGAGGAGTTTTATTCAAAGCGAACTGTCAAGGGGGTCCCATAAATCACCCAACCGCGTAAGGAACGCAAAATCCGGGAACATAATACCGGTATGACGGAAACTAGGGTGGCAAGAGTGGAACAAAACACCAGGCATAAGGCCGAGCCTTGCACCCTTTACCAAATATATAGATGCATTAATTAAATAAGAGATATTGTGATATCCCAACATAATCCTGTCCATCATGGAGCAATCTTCAACTTCACCTGCAACTAACAACGCTATAAGAGGGGCTAAGCAAAGCGGTAACATAGCCAAGCAATGGTTTGCTAGGAAGGGTGACAAGGTTAGAGGCTGACATGGCAATTTGAGAGGCTTGACGAGCAATTGATAGGTAGCGCATCAAAGCAATAGAACGAAGCAACTAGCATAGCAATGATAGTAGTGAGATCCATGGTAGCGGTCATCTTGCCTGAAATCCCACTAGGAAGAAGAACGAGTCCATGAAGAAGATGAAGCCACGAAGACAAACCAAGCGTAGACGAATGAATCCTCACGATCGCAACGAAACGGGAACTATCGAGAAGAAGCACACAACATGGTAAACACACCACACATATACATGACATGATGCCAAGCATGATGCATGACAAGGCTACATGAAGCTACTCATGGCAAGAGATGAAGCATACAAGAGCAACACATCAAAGCAAGTTTAAATGAAGCCAGAAACAACATATAACAATTCCGGTAAGTCCTCATATGCAAATTTAGAAATTGCTCCAGAACTGAATAAACCTTATTTTCAAGTTGTTAAACAGCAAGTTAAGATGCACCAAGATGATCTACACGAGATTCTAGTCAAGTTACATATAAAGTTCATTTAATTCGGAGCTACGGCCTAGAAGATATGAGCAAAACAAGTTAAACATGGCATTGATGCAAAATGCATACAAACATCAAGCAAACACTCTCAAAACATGGATGCAACATGATAATATGAACTTCATGCAAAATCAAGCAAGTTTCATATAGAGCACACTCAAAACGGAGCAACGGTTCAACACATACACTCTATACAAGTTTAAAGGACAAGCTGTCCAAAATAGTAACTAGGCATCTAGCAAGCATCAAAACAATAAGCTACAACACCCCAACATAATAACAAAAGGCATGGGCATGAAGTACAGGTAAAGCATGACAAAACGTGAACACTGAGCTATCTCCAGAAATCACTAGAACATGCTCAAAATGACATGGCAAGATTGCAAATATTAACAGTTTACAGACTTGGCAGAAATAACATCAGGTTGCAATGTTTAGAGCTAACAAACAACATGTTACAGGAACTTAACATGGCAAACAAAGGCATGGCATGAATCTACTAATTACATAGAACGAAAGTCCCTTACTGATCTCGAGCCAAAAAGGCACAGAAAATATGATGGCACCCATGTAAACATAGCAAGTGATATGACAGATTCATACATGGCAGGAACAACAATAAGTAGGCATGTTGGTGAGCTTGAAACACTCACCACAGAGCAATACATGGCATGTCAAGGCAACCAACAGTAAGAATACATGTTTATGAAGCTAATCATGGCAAGAGTAAGTTCATAGGGTACATGTATCACTAATAACAATCATGGCAACATTGAACTTAATGTTAACAGGCTGACAGCAACATTATTTAGCAAGTTTGGAGCAAGATAACAACATGTTACAGCAGGCTATAAATGCAACCAGGGGCATAAATGGATAGAGCATGACATTTATAACAAAACATCCTTAGTGAACATCTCCAGATTATGCATAGAATGACTTGTAGCAGCAGGTTTATATAGCATCATATTATAACAGAATCAGTCAGGAAAACAACAACAGCAAGTACCCTACTTCACGAGCTCGATGCACTCAGTACAAGAATCACAAAAATACATGGATGGCACCACTGTGCAGATGGCCTGATGTAGTTCAAAACACGTGTAGGGCTCATGCTCATAAGATGCACACACAAAATGCAACGAAAAAGACAAATCACCAAGTTATAACAGTTTCAGCAGGTTAACATCATGTAGCAGTTCTGCAATGATGATTCGGGCATCAAGATGACCTCGAACAAAGATGGCACAATGGAACAATATTAAGAAAACATCATTGTGAACATTTTGGTGTATCATGCGCATGAAACGGAGCTACGGATGCAGAGTTATGATGTGATGAACATGGCATAAAATGTCAAAATATCAGGGACTTAAAGGAATTTCGGGGTCAACCTTGTTCAGATCTGGATCGGGCACGATTCTCGAGGTTCGTCGGAGATGTCGGGGAAGAAGAAGGAGGCCGTGGAAGGAGGCCCTGGGGAGGCCGGGGCGATGGCGGGGCAGCGCTGGTAGAGGAGGACGGCGGTGGGGCGGCGCCAGTCGGCGGCAGGGCGGCACCGGCGGCTCGGGGCGAGCGCGGGAACGGCGCAGCGGGGCTGGCGGGCGGTTGCCGGCAGGGCACGGGCCCTGGACGCCGGCGGGAGGCACGCGAGCTACGGCGCCGGAGGGCGCGGCGGCGGCCCAGGCGAGCGGAGGGGGCGGGGGTTCGCCGGTGGAGGCGGCGGAGGGCGGCGACGGATCCGGGCTGGCGGCACGGACGGACGGGCCTGCGTGGGCCCGCTACGGGCTCGGCGGGCCCCGGCGGCGGGGAAGCCCGGGAGGCGACATGGCGCATTGTGGGTGGCTGAGGGAGGCGGCAGCGGACGTGTCCGGCGCGGCACGGACGCGTCCGACTCGCGGAGGAAGAAGAAGGCTAGGGTTAGGGGTGAAATTGATCCGAAAATTCGGGGGAGGCGGGTGTTTATATAGGTAGAGGGAGCTAGGAGAGTCCAAATGAGGTGCAGTTTTCACCCACACGATCATGATCGAACGACCGGGAGCATGTAGGGGGGTTTGGATGGTTTATTGGGCCACTTTGGAGGGGTGTTGGGCTGCAACAAAAGAGGGCTTTACGGTTCCCCGGTTAACCGTTGGAGTATCAAACGACCTCCAAATGGCACAAAACTTGACAGGCGGTCTACCGGTGGTGTACCAAGGCCGCTTGGCAAATCACGGTCCATTCCGAGAATGTTTAACACCCGCTCACAACAAGAGACAAAAGGGGGACGCCGGAGGACATAGGAGTGCCGGATTGCAAAACAGACAACTGGAAAAATGCTCGGATGCAAGAAACGAACACGTATGCAAAATGAGATGCACATGATGACATGATTTGAAATGCAGATGATGACATGGAAAAATGCAACACGCAAGCACATGACATGGAAACGATGGCGAATAACTGATAGACACCTGGCGCATCGAATCCGGGGCGTTACAAGGACCCCGTGGTGTGGAGGGCTGGATGAACAGTAGACGGTGGAGGGGTGGCCATGGAGGGGTGGTTGAAGAGGACCCCGTGGTGTGGAGGGCTGTATGAACAGTAGACGGTGGAGGGGTGCCCCTGGAGGGGTGGTTGAACAGTAGCCAGTGGAGTAGCGCGCGGTGGAGGCTGGAGGAGGTCGACGGTAGCCCGTGGACGCTGGAGGAGGTCGACGGTGGAGATGAACAGTATCCCGTGGAGTCCCGTTTTGCGGTACGCCACACCCCTCCTGATGAACACGACCCCTGTTTCGACCGTAGCGCTCCAACACAAGTCCGTTTCGTCCGTTTTATGGTACGCCACACCCCTGCCGATCAACAGGACCTCCGTTTCGACCGTAGGAGGTCCGTTTCCTCCATTTTGCGGCACGCCACACCCCTCCCGATCAACAGCACCCCCGTTTCGACGGTAGGATGTCTGTTTCCTCCGTTTTGCGGTACGCCACACCCCTCCTGATCAACAGGATCCTGTTCCGAACGTAGGAGGTCCGTTTCCTCCGTTGTGCGGTACGCCAGGCCTCGTTTCCATCGCCTGTTCCGTCCAAGCCCTCCCGATGAACACGACCACACATTCCGTTCCGACCCAGTCGGTTAGCTCCCACGCGTTCCGTTGCCTCCTGATAAACACGACACATTCCGTTGCCTCCCCATGAACACGACGCATTCCGTTGCCTCCCCATGAACACGAAGACGACGCTGTTTCTCCGTTCCAAACCAGCCATGTACACGAGCCCTGGCCATACGTATGCGCGAGTAGGCGCTCGAGACCCCGCCCGTATGTACACATACGTGGCCGTATTTTCTTTCTTGCACCCTGGCCGCTGTACGTACGTGTACATGCTACGTGCGCGCCTCTACTACGACACGTGCGCGCCTCTACATCGAGCAGTATGTACGTACACGTTCGCGACCAGGATGATAATGCTACATACGCTTCGACCAGGTGGGTCTCGACTGTCAGGCACTTCCTTGCCTGCAAAGATGTAGCTGGTGGGTCCCAGCAGTCAGGAGGGCGAATCGTTTTTTTTGCCCGGATGCACTTCCTTGCGTGTGAAGGTGTAGCTGGTGGGTCCCAGAGTTAGGGGGCGAGTCATTTTTTTGCCCAGACGCACTTCCTTGCGTGCGAAGATGAAGCTGGTGGGTCCCAATAGTCAGGGGGAAACGTTTTTCCGTGAAATACAGTGGCCCGTCCGGTGGGTCCCAGCTGTCAGGTGGAGGAATCATTATTTTCCGCGTAATAAGGAGGCACTTCCTTGCTGCGGCCGTGGACCCAGCTGTCAGCCTCTCCACGTATAGTCCACGTCCGATGGAAGTCGTTCCTTGACCATGTTGACCAGGCCGTGCCGAGAGCACCATGGCGGTGGACGACAGCGAGGCCTAGGAAGGGGACGACATGGAGCCGGGAAAGACGCGGCAGTGGAAGCCCGCGCGGAGAGGAGTACGAGGGTTCACTGGTTCGGCTGTGGTGTGAGGCTGCCGTCGCTGTAGGGCCTGGCCAGCGGTGGGAATAGTAGGGGGTGGTGAGGCCTCCGCGGCAGCACAGCCGGCCACGGGAGGCAGGAGCATGCGGCACGACCGGCGCTGCTTTGGGCGGCTGGAGCAAGAAGACCAGAGGTTGAAGAAGCACTACGGCCGTTGGATGGACATCGTACGGTCACTGGAGCTAGAATCATTCATATTGACTAAGTTGACAAAGCCCTCCGTCCCCGTCAACTTAGTTGGCCACAAGTCATCCTCCCACTACGGTGGGTCCCAGCTAGCAGGGTGGGTATTCATTTTTTTGTGCGTAATAAGGAGGCACTTCCTTGCATGCGAAGATATAGCTGGTGGGTCCGACATGTCAGCAGGGGGAACATTTTTTTCGCGAAATACAAACGCCCTTCCGGTGGGTCCCAGCTGTCAGGTGGAGGAATCATTATTTTGCGCGTATAGTCCACGACCAATGGATGTCGTTCGTTGACCATGTTGACCAGGCTGTGCTAAGAGCACCATGGCGGTGGACGACGGCGAGGCCAAGGAAGGGAATGACACAGAGCCGGGGAAGACTCGACAATGGTTGCCCACGCGGTGGGGAGTACGAGGGTTTACTGGTCTGGTTGCTGTCGCCAAAAAATAACAGGAGGTGTGGGTGAGTTGAGGAATGGCCTGGCCAGCAATGAAGTAGGGTGGGGCGGTGTGGCCTGTGCGGCAGCATAGCCGGCCACGGGAGGCGGGAGTAGGCAGTCCCACCGGTGCTGGTTTGGGTGGCTGGAGCAAGAAGATCAGATATTGAAGAAGCAGCACGGCCGTTGGATTAACATCCAACGGTCACTGCTGCTAGAATCGTTTGTGGACTAAGTTGGCAAAGCCGAAGTACACGTCAACCTAGTAGACCCACAAGTCAGCCTCCAAATCTGTCCCCAACAACATACAGCCCGAAATTTCTAGCCAGATTCAAATTAATTTTAAATCTAAATATACCTTAATTTAAATCCAATGAAATTTTACCCACACAAAAACAATGAAATTTAAAATATCAAAATCCAAAAGAAAACAGTATTTGGGAACTAATTGCCTGTTTGCTGTATTTTTTTTCATTTTACAGCCCATTTACTATTACTTATAGCCCATTTCTTATTACTTATAGGCCATTTCTTATTACTTATAGCCCATTTTCTGGGCAAAATGCATCCCTCCTTGTCTTGAAAGATTTCCAGCCCAGCAAGGCATAGAAAAGCAAGTAGGCCTATGTTGGTTATTCTGCAAAAAACAAAATAGCTGGCTAGCCATTTTTCAGAAAGGAAAAAACAAACTGGGCTGGTCATGTGCTAAACATATGAAATAAAAGCCTGGGCTAGATGGGCCACGGGTCCCGCACAACCCAGTTGATACCCTTCTCCGTCCCAAAAAAACAAAATTACTGCGCGCGCTGCGGGGTCCCTACTATCATCCTCACCATGTACAGTCATCTCCTTATTCCTCTCGATTGTTGACCATGTTGACAACACCGGAGGGCGGCGCCGCGGCAAGTGAACCAAGGCGAAGGACGATGGTGAGGCCTCGGACGGGAACGAACAGGAGCTGGGGAAGATCACAGCCAGCTGTGGGAGGCGGGAGCAAGCGGTCCCGCCGATGCTGGTTTGGCTTTGGCGGATCGAGGAAGAAGCGACTGAAGAAAAAAGAAAGATGTTCTCCTATAGCTGGTTCGAATCCAAACCTAGACTATGACTATATATGGTGCTATGCTACTCTGCAAGTAATGAAACTGACATATCCAATGTTCGCTTCTCCTCTTCTCTACTTACTCTGCCTAGCATCAGAAGCTCTGGCCACAGCAACCATGTCCGTTGGATGCTCGTCCACCTGCTCTTCAGCAGGAAACAACCAGATATGCGCCAAGTCGCCACCCGTACCATCACCTGTGGGTCTCATCACACCCTCGCCGGCACGCGCACCGCAGCCGATTGCTCATCGCAACCCGCTGCCGTTGGTGTGGTGCCACTGCTGCAAATCACGCAGAGTCATCCGGCGAGTCTCAACCACAATCCGCAACCCTGGCCGAGTCTTCTACAAATGCCCAAATCATGGGGTAATAATATGTTTAAGTGTTGTTCTGCTGCTTTCAGTTGCTGATTTTTTTAATAGTTTGGTTGATGATCTTCCAATTTGATTCATGCAGAAAAGGGAAGATTCGTGTGATTTGTATTTCTGGGAAGTTGCTGATGTGGGGGAATGCAACTATGCTGATTACTTGGTTAGCTGAGGAATCCCAATACCAGCAGGTTGGGGTGTTGGACAAGTAACTGAAGGAACGACAGAAGAGGAAGATGCAGAGCAGAAGGTTAAAGATGCAGTTCCTCTGATCCTGGCCAAGCAACAGCTGCTGAACGGCCTTGACAGCAATGAGGAGATGAAAGAGCTTGTGAAGATAATGGGCAAAATCGATGTGCTCTGTAGGATGATTGTCTCTTTATTTGCAGTGTATGTAGCACTCGTGTTGTATTCAGTGGCTACGACATGAGCACTCTGCTAAAACTAGTAATGAATGAAACCTATGTAGCAGGCTGGGCGTAGTGTTGTGAACATCTAATGATTTCTATTAATGGAAATCAGGGGGTATCCCCTTTTGCTCATATAAATAAATAAATAGCAGAGGCCCTGTCGGGTCAGCTTTGTTCTCATTCGAAGACGTCGAGAAAATTGCAGTCCAACAGCAAACTATGTCATCAAATTCAAGTTTCACAGCCAAATATGAGTACAACTAAACAATAATGTCATCATGTTTTAGTTGTCATACAATCACCAAACACAAATCACATACATAACAAGTGATGTTCTCACAGCAAAATACTAAACAACATGTTCATCAGGTTTCAGTTGTCATAGCAAACACAATTTCACATAGTAGATAAAAAACGTCTTCTGACAGGCAAATACGACAAAAGCAATGTAATCATCATCCGCAGCAGCAGCGTCAACATCTTCGCCATGTGTATCAGTCCGAATCGTAATTCCCCATGGTGTCATCTTGTTCTTCATCCTCAACGTCCTTGAACGTTGGCTTCTTCTTGATCAACTCTTGTATGTCCACAACATGACAGGCAATCTTTTCGTCGGCGTCATTGACATGATGGTTCTCAAAGATATTAGGAACATCTATGTTATCTTGTATATCAGGAGCAGTGTAAGCATCATCTTGTTGTGCAACTTCATCAAACGAATTCCACTGCTCAAACCATTGCAATACTCTCCAGTCATCGCTATGTGCAAATGTGTCTTCCAAGAAAAATATCTGTGTTGCTTGATTTTCCAAAATAAAAGGATCGTTGGTCTGGTATGCCACCTTGACATTGATGGATTTGAAATAATCATCAGCTTTGGGTTTTGCGATCCTGGAAAACAGGTTCTACCAACGACAGCACAACAGAACCACACACCGATGATCCTCAAAACTGGAGATATACTGCAACTGAACATGTCTGTTATGTTAGCATACATTTCAGTTGTCTCTTTGTCATACGTATCTGTGCTCATGATGGCACTGTTTTGTGTCTTCATGCCTTCGTCTCGTGCAAGGGTGTTGTAGCGCACATCTCCAACAACGCAAGACTCATAATGTCTTACCCGAGTATCAGGACCTATTGCTAGTGAGTAAAGGGCATCATCAACTGCCTGCCCATCCTCCCGCATCTTCTTAACCTATGGTTAGAAAATAGACAAGCTGATCATCTTATGTCCTCAATATATTAAAAAAACTGACAGTGCACTTCAAAAGCTTACATGGTTCTTGAACCATTTCGCAAATCCTTCCATGACCAGTTTGTCAATGTTTCTTAGATTTTGCGGCAGTAACTCCTCTTTGTAGATGCTGCACAACATAGTGATCGCATCAAACATCTAAATATATAAGAATGTGCTGCAAGTTTAGTAGATTACGATGTATAAGCTGCAGTACTGCACTTACTTGATATAAGGTAGTATCTCAGGACAGTTATTCAACACATACCAAACCATTTTGTCCAAATCTTTAGGTTTGTCCTCTTGTCGACTCTTCCCTGTAACTTGAACAGAATAATCAAAAACATTGAGCCCGGGATTGTCTTCACCCACCTCTTTGCTAAGCTGATCAGCTGTTTCAATGTATTTTGAGCAGAATGTCAATGCTTCTGTAGCAATGTAGGCCTCTGCAATGGAACCCTCGGGTCTAACTCTGTTCCTAACATAGCCCTTGAAAGTGCCTAGCCGCCTTTCAATAGGGTACATCCAGCCATACTGTACTGGACCTCTAAGTAGTGCCTTATCAGGTAGATGAACAACCAAATGCACCATCACATCAAAGAAGGCTGGAGGATATATCTTCTCAAGGTCGCATAGGATAGTTGGTATCTTGTCTCTAAGACGCTCCAAAGCATCTATCCTGATATTTCTACTGCAGAGTTCCCTGAAGAATTGTCCCAACTCTGCAACTGCTCTGTATAAGTCAGGGCGGCCCATTCCTCTAAGGATAAAAGGTAAAACCCTTTGAAGTAGGATGTGGCAGTCATGAGTTTTCAACCCTTGTACCTTGTTTCCATCTACACTAACTCTGCTTTCAGGGTTGGAAGCAAATCCATGTGGGAATCTCACACGTGACAAGACCTTGCAGAATTCTTTTCTTTTTACCTTGTCCAAGACGTACACAGCTGGTGCCATATCCCGTGGTTTACCTTCATCTTGCACCTGCAAATCCTTTCTGATACCCAGTTGTGTCAAATCAATCCTAGATTTTAAGGTATCTTTCGTCTTGCCTTCAAATTTAAGAAGTGTGCCGATAATGCTGTCACATATATTTTTCTCGATGTGCATCACATCAAGATTATGCCGCAGATCCAAATCTTTCCAATACTCCAAGTCCCACAAAGTGGACCTGCGGGTAAACAATAATCTCTCTTCTACCGTGCCATGCTTCCTTTTCCCGCTACCATTACCAGGATGGTTTCCTGGTGTAATATGCCTGAGCTTCTCTAATTCCACTTGCAACTCATCGGCGGTGAGCCTCTTTGGCGCATCACGGTTTTCATGCTTTGCATTGAACACATGTCTTCGGTATTTTCTAGGATGCGGCTTGTCCTTGGCAAGGAAACGGCAGTGTCCAATGTAACAGATCTTGCTAAGTATTGCGTATGACAGCGGATTCCTGTCACAGCGAACACATGCATTGTAACCATGTGTCGTTCGCCCTGACATAGTGCCCAAAGCCGTATAATGATGGATGCACCAAATTACAACAGCACGCAGAAAGAAGTCAGCTGGTGGGCTGCTATATAGGTCTCGAGTGAGAACACCCTTCCATAGCTGTTGAAGTTCCTCCACAAGAGGCTCCATGAACAAATCAAAATCCTTTCTAGGACCTTTTGGACCTGGGATGAGCAAGGCCATCATGTAGTTTGATTCTTTGGTGCAGACATTTGGAGGCATGTTGTAAGGGATAACAAGCACTGGCCACATGCTATATGTGGCGCTCTGGTGGCCAAATGGGTTAAATCCATCTGAAGCTAAGCCAAGTCTTATGTTTCTCGGGTCAGCAACAAACTCTTTGTGTTTATCATTGAAGCTTTTCCACTCACTACCATGAGATGGATGGCTCATTACATTCTGATCTCTGTACTCCTGGTTCCTAGAATGCCACAGTACATCCTCTCTTGTTTCAGCATCATGAAACAACCTCTGCAATCTTGGTGTAATTGGAAAATGTCTCAGAACATTATGAGGAACCCTCTTCACAGCATCGTCATCTTTCCATCTTGATGATTTGCATTTCGGGCATTCACTTAAGTTGGCATAATCCTTCCAGAACAGAACACAATTATTCTTACAAACATGGATCATATCATATCCAATTCCAACTGCACGAAGGAAATTCTTCATTTTACTGTAGGTGTGTGGCAGCTCAGACGCATCTGGGAAATATTTGCGGAAAGCAGCCAACATCGCATCGAATGATTTGTTGGTCATCCGCTCAGATGTCTTCACCTGAAGAAAGGTGACCACAGCTGAGAATACTGATAGGTTATTTCCTGGGGTGACAGCAATGTTGCATTGTTCCAACATGCGGGCCCACCGTTTTTCTTCTGCAGGTGAAAGTTCACAGAATGCACGAGCATTTCGTAGCAATGTTTCAATGTTGGTCAAACTCACTGGCTCTACCACCGCCACCTCCTCCTCCTCTTCCACCTGAGCATCAGGCAAATCAAGATGGCGATCCGCTGCTTCCACGTAGTCAATAACATTGACGTTCACAGCTTCACCATGATGAACCCACCTAGTATATGTGACCGACATCCCATACAAGTGTAGATGATTTTGCACAGTTGACTGGGGTCTTGTAACTGAATTCATACAACTGCTACACGGGCAGAGCACATCTGATTTCGGACCACCGTACTCAGCTTTGATAAAGTTCATGAAGTTTTCAACCCCCTAGACATATGCAACGGAGAATCTTCGAGCAAAAGTTATCCAAGTCCTGTCCATCTATTAGACATACAAATTAGTTCTTCTACTAGATATTACAGGAAAAACATTTATGCTTTTTTACGAAGTCCAGAAAAAAATACCTAGGTTGATGTCTAAAGCTATGGCAAGATATTTGGACGAGCAGATCTGAGTAATGAAATATATGTAAAGCTAATTCAGCAAACAGATTTGAGTGCTAAATTATGGCAGGCTGTTTCAACAGTCAATGAGGCCGAGCACACAGCCGTCAAACTATCGAAGGCCATCGCAGCAACAAAGATCGAGTATAAAACGGTGTAGAGCTATTTCACCTAACAGATTGGCTACTAGACCATGGCAATCTACGTCACAATAAATATATGGCAGGATATTTTAACAACTAATCGGCCTTGGCATGCCATCTCAGCTAAGCAGATTGAGTGCAGAACAGGGCAAGGAAGCTTCTTAAGCAGAGCATATTGACAGTAAACTACTTCGGCAAACAGTGAGATTAACAGCATCTATCAGCTAACATTCAACACTACACCGACATGAACGGGGCCTCAGTCTAGAATGCGCGTACCGTGGGAGAAGCTGACCGCCGTGCGTCTCCACACGAACGTCGCCAGCGGTGGCGGCGCTGACCGCCGTGCGCCTCCACAAGAACGTAGCCAGAGGTGGCGGCACGGCTAGAGGAAGGCAGTCTACAAGAGCGTACTGTGGGAGCGAGAGGATCGCCGTGCGTCCCCTAGAGGAACCGCGGGACCGACGTATCGACGCGGTGGGGAGGGCGGCTTTGGCGGAGCGAATGGAGTGGAGGGGGGATGGGGGGGAGGGGGGTTTGGGGAATATTTGGCCGAAGGGCGGTTGAGTCGGATTTGGGGGGAATTTTTGTGTGTGTGTGTGTGGGGAGGGATTTTCGCGCGGTGGGTGGTGGGAGTTTGGCGCATGGTCGGTTTCTCCAAGTGCAGTCCCACGTGTCAGTGAAGAGGCAAGCCGAAGTGCGTTCCGTTTGTGTGAGCCGTGTGCAGGACCAAACGTGTGTGGGATGCAATGCGACCGCGATAGGAGTGCTGTGAGTGTACCGCCTTTTTTCTTTTTAAACTAGGTGCTTCGCCCCCTCAAAAAAACTTGTTGCTTCACGCGATCCATCGATACTACTACTAGTAATCCGGTAATCCCGACTAAAACGGCACGACCGTGTCTTTTCCCGCGCGATATGCTGGGAGGTTGGCTTAGTTGGGTTTTTCAGATTTGTCTCCGTTCAATAAACAGCAGAGTTGGTGATGCTGGTGTGCCTGTCATCCTGCAATATAGGCCGTCCGATCTATATCTAACGGATAGGAAGGAAACTATGACAAATTACCCACACTCCTCTCCACATTTGCAGATAAAGCTTTCCCTCGTTCATCCTTTTCTCCCACAAGATCTTGATCTTCCGTGCAACGCACGAGCATCTTGCTAGTACTCCTACAATATGTATAGTATTGTGAAAGTTCATATACACCAGCCGAGATTAATGCAAACACGACAACTTTTCATTACATTTCGAACTTTTATAGGACAGAAAAATAAAAGAAACCCGGCCCTAAACCTATTCTACGGCGGCGACCGACATCCTCCATCTGCGATCTCTATGTACGGGGGCGGGGTTCAAGAACTGTGAAGTGAAGGTGCGGTCTCCGGCGAGGAAGAGTAGAACACGGGATACAGACCGGCCAGTTGGCACACCATGCCCTGCTGCCTCCCATGCCCTACTCATCCTCGGACGAGTCCCCGACCTCGGTGGTGCCGGACGTTGGACGGCGGCAAGTAGGACGTGTGGCTGACGGTGCTCCCGTCATCGGCCACCAACGTGGCCACCGCTTGTGCGGTCGCGTCCTCGTCCGGCTACGCCGCTATTGTGTCGCGGGAGGCGACTTGAGCGAGGGCGGCGACCTCGAGCTTCATCCCCGAAGACAAGCTCTCCTGCAGAGCGTTCGCACTTGCGGTCATGGCGGATGTGGTGCCAGGTAGGAGGACAATGCACTATGATGTGGAGGTTAGCTTGGCGTTGCCGCTTTAAGTAGCGCATTCCGATGAGGCCAAGCGTCCGGGTGCGTCATTAAGTCGCCGGAGTTGGTTCCTCGGGCACCGAGACGGACGACATGAATGCGGGCAGCTGGCGCCGGCTGGGAATGCACCGCATGACAGCGCGAGGGATGAGGGCTTTGGTGTGCCAGGGTAGTCAGCTGTGGTCGTGACAATGTTGGAGATGCCCTTTGCTCAAATGCGATCCCCGCATGTCATTGAAAAAGCAAGACGACCCGGCATGGTCCAGGTGTTGACGCTGGAACACGTCACACGAACACGTCGATGTGTACCCGCGGCGCTGAGGGAGATGCTCCACAACTCACACCGCGGGAGGCCGACTCCCAGCGCGATACGCAAGACAGCAAGCCGGCGCTTTTGGGACCAGACGCCCCGCTCGCCCGAGAGGGACCCCGTCAGGGCTCGCGGCGACGATTGGCTGCTCGAGGTCGATCTTACCGCCCCTAGAGCCTCGTGGATTCGCAGCCTCCAATCTTGAAGAACGACGAAGAACGAGAAGAAAGAGACAAGGGGAGAGATAAAAGTAGATGAACATGGAAAAGTAGTAGATTGATTGATCGATTGTGTGTTGTTCAATCGGCCATCACCCCTCAGGTATATAAGAGGCGGCTGGACTTCCCGTACAAGGAAAAGACTTGGATTCACGTCCAAAACCCTAGTCAAATTCGGATTGGTTTTGTCCGAACTTTCCAAAACTGTTCGGTTTAAACTGGCTGCACCTTGCGGGTAACTTTTGAGGTGGTAACCGACCTCGGATGGAAACGAGCCCAAAACCAATCTTGACTGTTTCGACGAGACGAACAACTTTTATGTTTAACGTGTTTTGATTAGAGTTCAACTTGAGGGTCAAATCGCTCGTGCAACACAGGCTGTTATTCGCGCTACCCATCAGACAGGGTGTCTGGTGGGGCGCGCCAGTTTTGGCTCGTGATAGTGCTGTATTCGGATGGCTCTAACTTTTTCATACAAACTCGGATTGGAACGATCCTTATATCAAAATCGATTGTTTTGACGAGACGAAGACAATCCATGTAGATCATTTTTCCATACGAGGCAGTCTTGGAGGCGTAATGTGCCGAATAGTGTTCTGAATACAAAATCTCAGTATTTCGAACACAACTTCGGCCTTCGAGATGAGATCAGATGGCGATGGCCCAAACTTCAAAGATGTTCTTATCGACAATACGAAACTTTTTCATGTAGAACACTTCTCCATTTGATGCCATTTTAAATAAGTTCTTGACTGTGCCAAAATCTGGTGTCAACACATGCCCCCCTGTTTTTCGGCAAAGCCTGTGTGCCCAAAAATAACTTGCATATAGCTTGCTCTAAGGACGATGTCAACACTCCATTGGCCATTTTGGCATATTTTTAGGACGATAAGTTTATATCGGCCATTGCTTGTGTGAATATTTTGACGCAAGCTTGGGTGAAACTTTCCCAACTTCCTTAACAATCCGATGATAAAGTCTCATAGATATGTATCTCAAGGTCATCCTCGGAACGATATTATTCACCCTTTTGCTAGGATTTTGCTGATAATCAATAATAAACTTTCTCCAATCCTTATTTTCGCCTGTATAAGAAAAATTCATTAGTGGCCGAAGCGGTGGACTTCGGTTCGGCCTTACCTATTCTGACGAGACTAAGCATCGGCTATTGATAGAAATGCAACACACCATGATTAACATAGTAGCTGGATGCTTGCTGTGCCAACTCTTTCAAATTGTCATGTCTAGAAATATGAACAATTTTATAGCAACCCAAGGTAATTTTGCATCTAGACATACCTTAAGATAAACTATAAGTGACTCATCAAAACATTAATAACCCTTGGATATTTGTTGTACTACTTATAACGAATCACTGAAAGCCTCAATCTGTATAGCACCTATAGCAACCAAAAGCTCCAAACCGAATAAATTTCATATTCGGCTTTGATTATTGTGTAAAAATATTTTAAGTGGCATAAGCCTTGTTTTGGTCTCCAATTGAACTAATGACGATGTTAGGATACTACACCGGCCATGCTTTGACATATTCTTAGGGCAATAGATAAATATCAGCCATTAACATGAGGTCCATGTAGAATTCACCCACCAAAGTATGTATCTTGATTGCGCCGGTTGAATTAAATGGCTTGAATGAGATAATAATCTCCAAATAGCTTGAACGGATCTTGATAATGAAGACACAAATCTTCTGAGATATCTTGAGCACTCCGGATACGCATAGAGAGAGGTGAGCAATTAAGAGGTGCACCGGCATGGGAAAACATTTGAAACGGGGAAAGGATATGCTTGACAAAGCTTGAATTGGATCCACTGAAGACGAAAATAGAACGAAGAATGATGAACTTGAAGCTCCGTTAGTATCTTCCTGAGAATCACCGGATAAAAACATTGACGGAAAAGAATGGAGAGACTTCCCATCAATAAAATGGATACCCGATTAAGAAATCTGAGTCCTTGAATAAAAGGGTGGGAGGGTGGGGAAAACAAAGACAACTTGGGATGAACGAAACAAACACCGTTGAGAAAACTTAGAATTGATCTTGCGGATGGGGAGAATGATCGGATCATCTCGAAGAGAAGCACACCGGTAGGAAAAGAATTAACATGACAACCTCAATGATCAAAAGGATTAGTATTCACATAACAACATGAGAACACCATTTAGGGAAGGTATGGATTCAACATTTGACTTCGAAGCAACTCGGATACCACAAATAAAACAAAACAAAGGATTTGGCTTGCAGAATAAGCCGGAACAAAAATATGATAGAGATTCCGTTTGAAGTTTTCGTGGTGGGGCCCACACGGGCTCGAGTGTACAACACCATCATGTACAAGGCAGTGCACATGACATACGAAGTGTCCCCGAACCAGCATAGCCAAGGGTTCTTTAAGACACAACGAGACCACTATCAAAATGACCGTGGAAAGGCAGACCACTAGACGTCGAACCCCAATCTCATATCATGCATTTGTCAAAAAGATATTCTAGGAGCTACTTGAATTCCCACCTATAAACTCCCGAAACTTTCTGGTTATGCAATCTGGTGTTGGGGATACAGGGGAAGCAATATATATCTCACCCAAAACTAACAATTCCTACATCCAAGCTGTATCCATCCGTCAACACATAACCAAGAAACCTTCGGAAATCGTGTACCTCAACCTTCGAAAAGCATCCATTATACGAGTTATGAAAATACTCCCGAACTCGCCCCAGTACTGGGTTATCGAGGTTATCTCACCAACAACTGCATAAAAGAGATTTTCGATGTCGGCAAAACTCAGGTATTCCAGAACTACAACAATAAAATTGTGACGACAACACCTCAGAGCTCAACTCCCCGGGTCAATGCCACATAATAGACAGGAGGCACCAAGAACAATGTTCTCGTCCCAAAACCATCAGAACGATTCCAAGATACCCGCGTGATCCTAAAAAAAATAGTGAAATTTGAGGAGAGGAAAGTCAAAACATCTACGTCAGGAGACCTCACCAGAGCGACGAAGGGACTGAGGAGTAAAAAGAATCCTACTCTCCGATATATATAATCCTAAGACTCAAAACATTTTTGATCTAGACTCAACAACGCCAGCAAACAATCAAGCAGGGGGCTCCTAAGTCGGGGATGGCTCTGATACCAACTTGTAACACCCACGATGCGGCTATAACTCCCACGTGTCGAAGCACGACTTAGAGGCATAACCGCATGGTGGTTTTGTCGCAAGAAGGGTCATCTTCACACAATCCCATGTAATGAACAAGAATGGGATAAAGAGTTGGCTTACAATTGCCACTTCACACAATGAACATAAATAAATCATACATCATTCAGAGTACACACATAGTCCAACTACGGACTAAGCTAAAAGAAAAGAAGATAACCCAACTGCTAGATCCCCGACCGTCCCAACTGGGCTCCACTACTGATCAACATTAAATGAAACATAGCAACAACTAAGATCTTCCTAGAGCTCCCATCTGAGCTCGGTTGCATCATCTGCACTGGTATCATCGGCACCTGCAACTGTTGTGATAGTATCTGGTGAGTCACGAGGACTTAGCAATCTCAAAACCCGCGAGATCAAGACTATTTAAGCTTATGGGTAGGAAGTGGTAAAGTGGTGAGGCTGCAGCAACGACTAAGCATATATGGTGGCTAACATACGCAAATAAGAGCGAGAAGAGAGCAAGAGGAACGGTCGTGAAGCTAGTAATGATCAAGAAGTGATCCTGAACTCCTACTTACGTCAAACATAACCCAAAACCGTGTTCACTTCCCGGACTCCGCCGAGAAGAGACCATCACGGCTACACACGCTGTTGATGCGTTTTAATTCGGATCTGGTGTCAAGTTATCTACAACCGGGCATTAACAAATTCCCATCTGCCTATAACCGCAGGCACAGCTTTCGAAAGATTATACCCTGCAGGGGTGTCCCAACTTAGCCCATGATAAGCTCTCGCGATCAACGAAGGAATAGACCTTCTCCCAGGAAGACCCGATCAGACTCGGAATCCCGGTTTACAAGACATTTCGACAATGGTAAAACAAGACCAGCAAAGCCTCCCACTGTGCCGACAAATCCCGATAGGAGCTGCACATATCTCGTTCCCAGGGCACTCCAGACTTCCGGTAGGCCAGCCCAGAGTTGCCCCTGGTGGCCACCGACGGTTGACAGCGACCAACATTCACGACGAGCACTGGCCCGGGGGGGGGGTAAAATAAAGATGACCCTTGAGTCTGCAGAACCCAAGGGAAAAAGGCTTAGGTAGGCAAATGGTAAAACCAAGGTTGGGCCTTGCTGGAGGAGTTTTATTCAAAGCGAACTATCAAGGGGGTCCCATAAATCACCCAACCACGTAAGGAACGCAAAATCCGGGAACATAACACCGGTATGACGGAAACTAGGGCGGCAAGAGTGGAACAAAACACCAGGCATAAGGCCGAGTCTTCCACCCTTTACCAAGTATATAGATGCATTAATTAAATAAGAGATATTGTGATATCCCAATCATAATCCTGTCCATCATGGAGCAATCTTCAACTTCACCTGCAACTAGCAACGCTACAAGAGGGCTGAGCAAAGAGGTAACATAGCCAAACAACGGTTTGCATAGGAAAGGTGTCAAAGGTTAGAGGATGACATGGCAATATGGGAGACATGGTAAACAGGGGATAGACAGCGCATCATAGCGATAGAACGAAGCAACTAGCAAGCAAAGATAGAAGTGATATCGAGGGTAAAGGTCATCTTGCCTGAGATTCTGCAAGGAAGAAGAATGAGTCCATGAAGAAGACAAACAGACGTAGCTAACGAGAGAAGCAACCCGGAAAGAAGCAAACAATATGGTAAACAACCATCACATAAGCATGGCATGATGCACAACCAAGGCTGATGCATGTCCGGTTTAATGAGGATGGCATGGCAAAGTAAAGCAAACAACACTACAATTTAAGTGGAGCTCAATATGCAACGAGTTGCATATTGACGGAACACCACATCAATTATTTAGTTTAACTCTCGGTTAGGAACACAGCAATATTAAATGTTGTTAAACATGGCAAGAGGTGAAACATAACTAAACTACCTAGCTAGGCAATTTAAATGAGGCCGGAAGCAAGAAACAACAATTCCGAAAAAACCCCATATGTCATTTAGCAATTTAAAGCAAACACAATCTTTAAGCATTTTAATTGTTGTTATCATGATGCGTTTGACATGTGCAAGGTTTATGCAATTTATGAAAACATTAACAAGAGCATGTTGATACGAGGCATTTGTCGCCATGGTGGAATGAAAAGGGTGCCACGGCGGCGAAACAGAAATGGTGCCACGGCAACATATCCGAAAATGATGCCACGACAACATGTCGGTTCCGGTAGCTCACAGAGATACCGGTGCAAAAGGAGGCGTGCGGATGTGTGCAACATGCTAGAGATGGGGGGGGGGTGCTCCCGACTACCGGGTTCCCACAGGACGGCGGCATGGCAAACGAGGAACATGCAAAGACCTCTCTCAGACACGGTGCAAACACGAGCATCTCATACAACACACAAGCATTCGTTCCACGGACGTCGGTCATCTCGGTGGTTATACCTTTGAAGTGTGCATTCGGGGCGGAATGCATTTCATAGAGGGAAGTAGACGTTCTCGCGATGTAGTGGAAGTAGTTGTTCACGTGGCGACGGTAGTGGTACACGCGACGTCGGGGTACTTGTCGGTCCGGTCTTGGCGGTGTAGATGTACACATTGTCGGGGTACTTGTCGCATCATCGGGTGTAGTTGTACATGAAGGTCTTGATGAATCTGAAGGGGACTTGGCGATCCAAAATTGCCCCTGTTCGGGTAGGCATCATGACAACAGCTCGAGGCTGAGGCCACGTATGGGGCGCGCTCGGGTCGATGGGGACGACGACAGAAGGCATGAAGCAGGGGGCAGTAGAGGGACTAGGAGCGGGGAGGACCGAAACCGAGGTGGGGGAGGAGGCTGCAGGGCGCGGGCGAACCATGGAGGCCGGCGGAGGAGGAGGTCGAGCGCGGGGCCGACAGGGGCGTCACGGAGGAGCAAGGTGACGAGGACGGCCCGGGGCTCTGGCTGCAGCGGCGCCGGAGTTGAGCAAAGCCAGCAGGGCGGATGGGCGCGGCGCTCCTGGTCACAGCGACCGGAGGGGCGACGGGGCATGGATGGTGCCGGTGGAGGGAGGAGGCGGCGAGGGGAACAGGAGAGGGGATCACGCGAGGAGGGAGGAGCGGGGGCCTGGCACTGCGTTCGGCAGGGGCGTGGTCGCGGGGGGCGCTCGAGAAGGGGAGACGCCGTGGAGGAGGAGAGGAAGGGGGCCGGCTGATGCAGGCACCATGTGAGGCGTGCTCGAGAGGAGGGTTCGCGCGCTGCGGGGAGGAAGGGGCGGAGGCGAGGGGATCGGGCGATGCAGGTGCCTGGCGGCGCTGCGAGGAGGAACGAGGGGAGAGATGGGGATCGGCAGAGAGTGCTGGGGCTAGGGTTAGAGCTGGTGGGGGCAGCTGGGCCTTGGGCCAGCTTAGGTAGTGGGCTGCGGCTGGCTGCGGCTGGAGAGGTGGGCTGCGAGGAAGCAGGCCGGTTTGGATGGTCGGGCCTAAGAGGCCTGGCTGGGCTCTCTCTCTACTCTCTAATGAATAAAAAACAGAACAGAGAAAAGAAAGAAAAGAAAGAGAGGTTAGGGGGAAGATTTGCGCATGGGAATAAATTTCCCGGACTCGCAAAAATATGCTCGTTCCAAGAAAAATAGAAAGGCCACGATTGAAAGATGTAAATTCAAACTCATTTGAATTTAATTCAAATGGGTTTGAACTAGGACTTGATAAAAGGAAGGTCCAAAAATGTTTGGATTTTTGGTGGACCTCCGGAAAATGATGAAATAATTACGGGCAAGGTTGGAGAACAAGAATTGAGATAACAACGGCATGGGATATTTTGCAAGTGGGTTATGATCAATTTCAAATAATGGAATATTTTATAGTATCTCCCTAAATATCGGGAGGGTATGTTTTAAAGAGAACCCATCATGTGAGTTTCCTCAATTTAAATGGACCGAAGATCCATACGATTTATTAAGATGAGTTTTAAAAATTAAATGGCATGATGACATGATGACATGATGCAATGCAAAAATAAAAGAGCAAGCACAAAAGAAACACATCGCAAAACTCGGAATAGCTGGAAGTCTTCTGAAGCGTCGGTCTCGGGGCGTCACAACACTCCACCACTACAAGAGGATCTCGTCCCGAGATCTAGGATGGCACCGGAGAGAAAACGGAAGAGGAAGAGAAGAGGTAAAGCTAAGTTGCTTCTTCGACAAAAGAGTGAAACCAAAGAACCTTGAGAGGTTGAAAAGTTGAAAGAAAGAACACAACGGAGTTGAACACAATTGAGAGCACTGCGGTAGAAAATAGAAACAAGGAACACCATTTCAACCTTAGAGGTTGCAAAGCTATGAATGACGAGTACAATGGACAAGAAGGAATTGAACCACTCTGGTTGAAATGAGATAAACAAGGAACAAGGAAGAACAAATTTGGACAACACTCCGGTAGAAAAGAGATGCAAGACTTGATACGATGAAAAAGAACTTGAAGAGGTGACGCAACACTCTGGTTAAATGGATAAGCAAGAAAAAAACATGATCTTGACAAAACGAGATGATGGGTCAACGAGAGCAACCTCACAAAGCCTCCGAAAGAAAGAATAGAAGATAGATCATTGGAATAACATACTGGAGAAGGAAACGCCAACTTCTGCCACAAATTAGCTTGGAAAGCAGCCTTCCAAGAAGGTTATAACGGAGTTGTTGGAAACCAACAACGAAACGAATAAGCTTGTAGTGGGCTTACGGAAAACATCTCAAAATTATGAGGTGACAACCGGCCACTAACGGAAACAATTGCTTGCTTGAGATCAACGAAGAGATGAAAACTGCTTTCGCCGAGAGGATAGGAGAAAACTTGGATCATTGATAAGCACCACAATACATCATTCCTTAGGGAAGGCTTTAGGTGAAATCTATACCAAGATAACTCCAACGAAGAGATTGATGGATTTAAAATACCTCATTCTTGACAACAATATGAATCATGAAACATGAAGGAAATTGTCAAGAGTGACATAACACCATCTCAAGAGATAAGGTAGGAAGAATTGCACTTTGGAATGCAAGATGAAGAATGCTTGAACGGCTCAAAACAAAACATGTGTTGAGCACCATGTTTAATTTTTGAGTATAGCTTGGCGGATCTTAGCTTCAAGAGAAATCTTGAAGAACAAATCGAGAATGAAAGGAATCCTTGATGAACCACCATGTAGAGCCTCCATGAAGAACTCTGATAATAAAAGGATGATAGAAAGAAAGAGAAGTTGAAAACACAAGGTGAAGCCTTGCGATGATTTAGATGGAGCTTCGCTACGATATAACCGAGAGAACTTGGAACTCCAGAAAGAAAAGATGAAGCACTAGAGCCAAGAATTACTTCATCAGGAACAATCTCCGAAAGAAAAGAATTGAATCACCTCGAGGAAATAAGAATAAGATTTATTGTATGCTTATCCTTCATCAAATTAAATTGATGACAAGCAATGAATTTGGCATACTACTTATTGTCGTAGAAAGGATTAAAAGAGATATAGCGCAAGCTTGAGAAGGTATAGATGGAACCACCAGTGGGATTTGGAAACAACGAATGAATTGATATGATAACGAAGGAAGAGAACTCTTGAACGAACCACCGTAAGAATTGAAAATGAAAGTACCAAAGGCACAAATCACCGAGAAGAATTGGAAAACGAACGAAGATACTAGAGGGGATTTAGATACATGAGAACGAAGAGGCCATGAGCTGATTAGAGGATATTTGAATGATGCACCGGTAAGATTTGGAGAACGAGAACTGAAAGTTGGAATGAATAATTCTGAGAAGATTGGCTCCGGAGAATCAATCTGAAAAGACTCTTGAATTGCTCCGGATGGGTGAAAGAAATTTCTCAGAATCAAAAACAATTATGAGGGGATGGCATCAGGCTAGAACCATGAATCTTGAAGAGAATGGAGCAAGATTTAAGAAAAATCCTTCTTCAGTCTTCAAAATTAGAGAATGACGACGAGAAACACCACCATTAATTGTTGAGACACTCCATAATAAAGAATAGAAAGGTTGAATCAACGATGAAAGAATTTGGAAGATCTTGGAGAAAGACATTTGACTGATGATAACTCATTCTTACGCCAAACTTTGAAATGAATTTGAGAATCGCTCCGATAAGTTAGAAGAGTCAGGTAAGATCCTGGACAAAGACCTGTGGGTTAGGGCCCACTCAAAAGGAAAACACCGTTGAACGATTGATTGAAAGGGGGGATTGCGCCGGTTGAATTAAATGGCTTGAATGAGATAATAATCTCCAAATAGCTTGAACGGATCTTGATAATGAAGACACAAATCTTCTGAGATATCTTGAGCACTCCGGATACGCATAGAGAGAGGTGAACAATTAAGAGGTGCACCGGCATGGGAAAACATTTGAAACGGGGAAAGGATATGCTTGACAAAGCTTCAATTGGCTCCACCGAAGACGAAAATAGAATGAAGAATGATGAACTTGAAGCTCCGTTAGTATCTTCCTGAGAATCACCGGATAAAAACATTGACGGAAAAGAATGGAGAGACTTCCCATCAATAAAATGGATACCCGATTAAGAAATCTGAGTCCTTGAATAAAAGGGTGGGAGGGTGGGGAAAACAAAGACAACTTGGGATGAACGAAACAAACACCGTTGAGAAAACTTAGAATTGATCTTGCGGATGGGGAGAATGATCGGATCATCTCGAAGAGAAGCACACCGATAGGAAAAGAATTAACATGACAACCTCAATGATCAAAAGGATTAGTATTCACATAACAACATGAGAACACCATTTAGGGATGGTATGGATTCAACATTTGACTTCGAAGCAACTCGGATACCACAAATAAAACAAAACAAAGGATTTGGCTTGCAGAATAAGCCGGAACAAAAATATGATAGAGATTCCGTTCGAAGTTTTCGTGGTGGGGCCCACACGGGCTCGAGTGTACAACACCGTCATGTACAAGGCAGTGCACATGACATACGAAGTGTCCCCGAACCAGCATAGCCAAGGGTTCTTTAAGACACAACAAGACCACTGTCAAAACGACCGTGGAAAGGCGGACCACTAGACGTCGAACCCCAATCTCATATCATGCATCTGTCAAAAAGATATTCTAGGAGCTACTTGAATTCCCACCTATAAACTCCCGAAACTTTCTGGTTATGCAATCTGGTGTTGGGGATACAGGGGAAGCAATATATATCTCACCCAAAACTAACAATTCCTACATCCAAGCTGTATCCATCCGTCAACACATAACCAAGAAACCTTCGGAAATCGTGTACCTCAACCTTCGAAAAGCATCCGTTATACGAGTTATGGCAATACTCCCGAACTCGCCCCAGTACTGGGTTATCGAGGTTATCTCACCAACAACTGCATAAAAGAGATTTTCGATGTCGGCAAAACTCAGGTATTCCAGAACTACAACAATAAAATTGTGACGACAACACCTCAGAGCTCAACTCCCCGGGTCAATGCCACATAATAGACAGGAGGCACCAAGAACAATGTTCTCATCACAAAACCATCGGAACAATTCCAAGATACCCGCGTGATCCTAAAAAAAATTAGTGGAATTTGAGGAGAGGAAAGTCAAAACATCTACGTCAGGAGACCTCACCAGAGCGACGAAGGGACTGAGGAGTAAAAAGAATCCTACTCTTCGATATATATAATCCTAAGACTCAAAACATTTTTGATCTAGACTCAACAACGACAGCAAACAATCAAGCAGGGGGCTCCTAAGTTGGGGATGGCTCTGATACCAACTTGTAACACCCACGATGCGGCTATAACTCCCACGTGTCGAAGCACGACTTAGAGGCATAACCGCATGGTGGTTTTGTCGCAAGAAGGGTCATCTTCACACAATCCCATGTAATGAACAAGAATGGGATAAAGAGTTGGCTTACAATCGCCACTTCACACAATGAACATAAATAAATCATACATCATTCAGAGTACACACATAGTCCGACTACGGACGAAGCCAAAAGAAAAGAAGATAACCCAACTGCTAGATCCCCGATCGTCACAACTGGGCTCCACTACTGATCAACATTAAACGAAACATAGCAACAACTAAGATCTTCGTTGAGCTACCATCTGAGCTCGGTTGCATCATCTGCACTGGTATCATCGGCACCTGCAACTGTTGTGATAGTATCTGGTGAGTCACGAGGACTCAGCAATCTCAAAACCCGCGAGATCAAGACTATTTAAGCTTATGGGTAGGAAGTGGTAAAGTGGTGAGGCTGTAGCAGCGACTAAGCATATATGGTGGCTAACATACGCAAATAAGAGCGAGAAGAGAGCAAGAGGAACGGTCGTGAAGCTAGTAATGATCAAGAAGTGATCCTGAACTCCTACTTACGTCAAACATAACGCAAAACCGTGTTCACTTCCCAGACTCCGCCGAGAAGAGACCATCACGGCTACACACGCTGTTGATCCGTTTTAATTCGGATCTGGTGTCAAGTTATCTACAACCGGGCATTAACAAATTCCCATCTGCCTATAACCGCAGGCACGGCTTTCGGAAGATTATACCCTGCAGGGGTGTCCCAACTTAGCCCATGATAAGCTCTCGCGATCAACGAAGGAATAGACCTTCTCCCAGGAAGACCCGATCAGACTCGGAATCCCGATTTACAAGACATTTCGACAATGGTAAAACAAGACCAGCAAAGCCTCCCGCTGTGCCGACAAATCCCGATAGGAGCTGCAGATATCTCGTTCTCAGGGCACACCGGATTGTCCAAACTTCCGGTAGGCCAGCCCAGAGTTGCCCCTGGTGGCCACCGACGGTTGATAGGTTGGACGAACACTCACGACGAGCACTGGCCCGGGGGGGGGGGTAAAATAAAGATGACCCTTGAGTCTGCAGAACCCAAGGGAAAAAGGCTTAGGTAGGCAAATGGTAAAACCAAGGTTGGGCCTTGCTGGAGGAGTTTTATTCAAAGCGAATTGTCAAGGGGGTCCCATAAATCACCCAACCGCGTAAGGAACGCAAAATCCGGGAACATAACACCGGTATGACGGAAACTAGGGCGGCAAGAGTGGAACAAAACACCAGGCATAAGGCCGAGTCTTCCACCCTTTACCAAGTATATAGATGCATTAATTAAATAAGAGATATTGTGATATCCCAATCATAATCCTGTCCATCATGGAGCAATCTTCAACTTCACCTGCAACTAGCAACGCTATAAGAGGGCTGAGCAAAGTGGTAACATAGCCAAACAACGGTTTGCATAGGAAAGGTGTCAAAGGTTAGAGGCTGACATGGCAATATGGGAGACATGGTAAATAAGGGATAGGCAGCGCATCATAGCGATAGAACGAAGCAACTAGCAAGCAAAGATAGAAGTGATATCGAGGGTAAAGGTCATCTTGCCTGAGATTCCGCAAGGAAGAAGAACGAGTCCATGAAGAAGACAAACAGACGTAGTTGAACGAATCCTCACAACTCCGGAACGAAACCGAAGCTAACGAGAGAAGCAAACCGGAAAGAAGCAAACAATATGGTAAACAACCATCACATAAGCATGGCATGATGCACAACCAAGGATGATGCATGTCCGGTTTAATGAGGATGGCATGGCAAAGTAAAGCAAACAACACTACAATTTAAGTGGAGCTCAATATGCAACGAGTTGCATATTGACGGAACACCACATCAATTTTTTAGTTTAACTCTCGGTTAGGAACACAGCAATATTAAATGTTGTTAAACATGGCAAGAGGTGAAACATAATTAAACTACCTAGCTAGGCAATTTAAATGAGGCCGGAAGCAAGAAACAACAATTCCGGAAAAACCCCATATGTCATTTAGCAATTTACAGCAAACACAATCTTTAAGCATTTTAATTGTTGTTATCATGATGCGGATGACATGTGCAAGGTTTATGCAATTTATGAAAACGTTAACAAGAGCATGTTGATACGAGGCATTTGTCGCCATGGCAGAATGAAAAGGGTGCCACGGCGGCGAAACAGAAATGGTGCCACGGTAACATATCTGAAAATGATGCCACGACAACATGTCGGTTCCGGTAGCTCATAGAGATAACGGTGCAAAAGGAGGCGTGCGGATGTGTGCAACATGCTAGAGATGGGGGGGTGCTCCCGACTACCGGGTTCCCACGGGACGGCGGCATGGCAAACGAGGAACGTGCAAAGACCTCTCTCGGACACGGTGCAAACACGGGCATCTCATACAACACACAAGCATTCGTTCCACGGACGTCGGTCATCTCGGTGGTTATACCTTCGAAGCGTGCATTCGGGGCGGAATGCGTTTCGTAGAGGGAAGTAGACGTTCTCGCGATGTAGTGGAAGTAGTTGTTCACGTGGCGACGGTAGTGGTACACGCGACGTCGGGGTACTTGTCGGTCCGGTCTTGGCGGTGTAGATGTACACATTGTCGGGGTACTTGTCGCATCATCGGGTGTAGTTGTACATGAAGGTCTTGATGAATCTGAAGGGGACTTGGCGATCCAAAATTGCTCCTGTTCGGGTAGGCATCATGACAACAGCTCGAGGCTAAGGCCACGTATGGGGCGCGCTCGGGTCGATGGGGACGACGACAGAAGGCACGAAGCAGGGGGCAACAGAGGGACTAGGCGAGGGGAGGACCAAAACCAAGGCGGGGGAGGAGACCGCAGGGCGCGGCCGAACCATGGAGGCCGGCGGAGGAGGAGGTCGGGCGCGGGGCCGGCAGGGGCGTCGCGGAGGAGCAAGGCGACGAGGACGGCCCGGGGCTCTGGCTGCAACGGCGCCGGAATTGAGCAAAGCCAGCAGGGCGGATGGGCACAGCGCTCCTGGTCACAGCGACCGGAGGGGAGACGGGGCATGGATGGCGCTGGTGGAGGGAGGAGGCGGCGAGGGGAACATGAGAGGGGATCGCGCGAGGAGGGAGGAGCGGGGGCCTGGCGCTGGGTTTGGCAGGGGCGTGGTTGCGGGGGCGCTCGAGAAGGGGTGACGCCATGGAGGAGGAGAGGAAGGGGGCAGGCTGATGCGGTCACCATGAGAGGCGTGCTTGAGAGGAGGGTTCGGGCGCTGCGGGGAGGAAGGGGAGGAGGCGAGGGGATCGGGCGATGCGGGTGCCTGGCGGCGCTGCGAGGAGGAACGAGGGGAGAGATGGGGATCGGCAGAGAGTGCTGGGGCTAGGGTTAGAGCTGGTGGGGGCGGCTAGGCCTTGGGCCGGCTTAGGTAGTGGGCTGCGGCTGGAGAGGTGGGCTGCGAGGAAGCAGGCCGGTTTGGATGGTCGGGCCTAAGAGGCCTGGCTGGGCTCTCTCTCTACTCTCTAATGAATAAAAAATAGAACAGAGAAAAGAAAGAGAGGTTAGGGGGAAGATTTGCCATGGGAATAAATTTCCCAGACTCGCAAAAATATGCTCGTTCCAAGAAAAATAGAAAGGCCACGATTGAAAGATGTAAATTAAAACTCATTTGAATTTAATTCAAATGGGTTTGAACTAGGACTTGATAAAAGGAAGGTCCAAAAATGTTCGGATTTTTGGTGGAGCTCCGGAAAATGATGAAATAATTACGGGCAAGGTTGGAGAACAAGAACTGAGATAACAACGGCATGGGATATTTTGCAAGTGGGTTATGATCAATTTCAAATAATGGAATATTTTATAGTATCTCCCTAAATATCGGGAGGGTATGTTTTAAAGAGAACCCACCATGTGAGTTTCCTCAATTTAAATGGACCCAAGATCCATACGATTTATTTAGATGAGTTTTAAAAATTAAATGGCATGATGACATGATGACATGATGCAATGCAAAAATAAAAGAGCAAGCAAAAAAGAAACACATGGCAAAACTCGGAATAGCTGGAAGTCTTCTGAAGCGTCGGTCTCGGGGCGTCACACCTAGGGATGAATTCCATGGCAAAGGCATCAACGATATGGTTGAAGAAAATGGATGATGTGCTAACCGAAAATTTTGATGTTGTGATGCGCACCTTCGGCTTAATTGTTTGTTGCTTTCATTATTTTCCTTCTTCACTTTTATTGTACTTGTTGCAACAGAAGCATGCACATCATTTTTGTGTTGATTGATCTTCTTGGGAACCCATGCCATGTTCTTCTTTTTCAGCTCTTGTGCACTAATATTTGTAATTTTTTCTTTTGCCAATATGATAAACCGAGTGGGCATCTCGGCTGTGATTTCGTTTCAACCAATGACAACTCTTTTTGGGCCTTGTGCACCCTCAACTTCTTTTCTTCAGATTTGGCACTCTGTTTTTTATCAGTTGATTGCTTCACTTCTTTGCCTTTTGTAGCCAATGTCAACACTTTAATTGGCTCTTTGTTATTTGAGATCAAATCTGAAGCAACACACTTACGACCATCTCTTTTCACGCGGTAAACTTGCTTTACCACCTCTTTCTTCTCTCTTGAGCTCTGGACCGATTCCTTATGATTGAAACGGTCTTTGACGCGTGATTGTTCAAACGTTGATCTCCTTGGAGCTGCATAGTATTGGTGAGATGGTCTAGAATAAGATGGAGAATGTACCCTTGTATCATACTTGTCCCATGATGAATATGTATCTATATGAGCATAGGGAGGTATCCACGGCATTGGCATCGGCGGCCCAAAATAAGGATATGAATATGTTGCATTAAAATTATCACTTTGCCAGTACCGATCCTCATATTTGCGCCTTGGGGGTGATCTTGGTTTCTTTGCATGATTTGGCCAATAATCATTCTTCTCTTCACTCTTCTTTTGATATTTATCCAATAGTTCAGCAAAGGTGATTTTTGATCTCTTACACTTGTGCTTATTCCGGCCTTTATTTTCTTTTGGTTTGCTTTCATCGATCATTTGATTTGCTTGCTGCCCCCCAGTCCTTGCCGTCTCCATTGTAGCTTCGATGGAACTCCTGCCCTCAAGATTATGCTCGTTATGCTCTTCAACAACTTCTTTACATGAAAGCTTAATCCCATCACCTGCAGCTTTTACATTCTTTTTAAATGGATCGGCTTGAAGCAGCCGATGTAAAAACTTTTTGCCATCGGGACCAATCGGAATAGACTGGTCATCTCTTGGTGTTTCAACAAACTTCAATCGTCCTTTTTCAATGGCCGATTTAACTATTTGACGAAACATGTTGCAATCCTCAAAATTATGCTTGGACGAATCATGCAACTTACAATACATTCGTCCTTGGATTGATGGCTTAACATGGTGATCAAGAATTGTAATGTAATTATTTTTCAGCAACAAATCAAATATATTATCACACATGCTTGAATTGAAAGTATACTTCTTGTTTCCTAGCCGATCTTGCTGTTTGAACGGCTTTGGAGATAAGCAAACGAATGGATCAGATTTGGAATCTCTCCATTCGGCTATGCATTGTGTTTTCCACTCTATCTCCGATGTCTTTGGATATGATATTATATTAGCATCGGTTTTCTCAATAGAATTTAACCTTGGCTTTATATTTCTGAAACGAAGATATTTAGAACATACATGTCTCAGTTGAGACCAAGTGTAAGCCAAGTAAGAAATAAGCAAAGCTACCTAACTAGATATGAACTTTAGAGAAAGCAACAGGAAAAGCTTTGGCTGTAACAATAAGTCATTATCGGTCTTTATAAATGGTGCAATGGGTTGACCGATATGTTCCATAACAATTTTACTGCTAACAAGTAAATTACCCTTCCTCATTGGTCTTTCAAAATTACTTATGAAAGTATTTCTTATAGATGCATCAATAATGAAGTTGCGGCCAAATCTGAAAATAGGTAAATTACTCGCTATGCATACCTCTTCAAATATGTTGGGAGAGCATGATAGTGGTGCCATTTGAAGAACATCTTGCTCCGTCTTTGGATGGCTCCCCAACACCTTGTCATAATCTTTTTCTTGAATCCGTGCATCATTGCTTTGAAGATTTTTGTCGGCCGAACTTTGTTCGGCTACTTGTTCTTGTCCTTGAAGCTTGTCAATTTCTACGGCATGGAACTCATAGGGCAGGAAGTAGGTTCCATTAACTTTAGAAAAATGAAGCATCGTTGTTTTCCTATGCTTACCATGCCCTTTCTCAATAATGCTTGCCTTGTTGGATTTGATGGATTCAGAATATATACTACTTGATTCAACTTTTTCAACCGAATCACTTTCATGTTCCAAATCATCCTTCTTTTCATTGATAGTACCAATTGGCAATGCTTCTTTTATCTGAGCCAATTCTTTTTCTATTTGTTTCTGACGGCGAGCGGCAAAATTAGCTTTAAGCTTTTTCTCAATTTCAGCCCACTCCGGATATGATTGCCCCCCAATGCTGTTAGATTCTTTCGGCAATGACACACGGGTGTTGCCGAAATTTTGCAATTGTGTAGGGGGTGTATAATATGATGTAGTACTAGGTGAAGGCATATGCAGTGTTGTAAGACCATACTTTTGCTCACCAATTTTATCAATTGGCAAAGATTCATCTTCTTGCAAAACTCTAGCTTTTATTGCGGCATAATCAGGAAATAGCCCGTTTTCATGTTTTTCAAGGCAAAGAGCAGTAATTCTCTTATTTTGGGCTAAACTATTCAATGCAGCCACCACTACCTCATCTTCTACAATGTTGGGCACAACCGCTCCTGTAAAAATTACATTCATTCGGCTATAACCAGGAAGGTGTGAAGCCAAATTATGAGCATCTACAGTTGTGTATGGTGCCGAAGAATTACTAACATGAGGTGTAGCATATGACGGTTGAGAGTAACTGGCCAAATAGCCATTAGTAGCATGGCCAATTCTCTCATTCATCGGCATGGTTGGATTACTATATTGCACATTAGCTGCTGATGAATAAAAGGGTGAAACACTTTCTTGTATGGCATTGGAAATTCTAACTTTGGGTGTTTCAAATTGATTAATCGAACTCATCATGTTACTCATCAGTATATGAATTTGTGGGGTTGCCGAGGCATGGGAGTTGGGATACATATGTTGCATGTTGCTAAATTTATAAGAATTTGAAACATGAAGATTGTTTCGCATCGGCCCTTGCACATAATTAGATGCATGATTGATAAAACTAGGGCTAGCCGATACATTATGCTCAATAGGTGATCCAGCAACAACATATGGATTATTTGCATCTACAAAGGGGAATTGGGTATTCATATTACCTTTGTAGATTGCAGCAACTTGATAACGATCTCTTCGTAGCAAGAACGGGCTGGAGACCGTTCAAAGCTTCGTCCCCAGCGGAGTCACCAAAAAGTGTGTTGACGCTGGAACACGTCACACGAACACGTCGATGTGTACCCGCGGCGCCGAGGGAGATGCTCCACAACTCACACCGCGGGAGGCCGACTTCCAGCGCGATACGCAAGACAACAAGCCGGCGCTTTTGGGACCAGACGCCCCGCTCGCCCAGGAGGGACCCCGTCAGGGCTCGCGGCGACGATTGGCTGCTCGAGGTCGGTCTTACCGCCCCTAGAGCCTCGTGGATTCACAGCCTCCAATCTTGAAGAACGACAAAGAAGGAGAAGAAAGATACAAGGGGAGAGATAAAAGTAGATGAACACGGAAAAGTAGTAGATTGATTGATCGATTATGTGTTGTTCAATCGACCATCACCCCTCAGGTATATAAGAGGCGGCTGGACTTCCCATGCAAGGAAAATGCTTGGATTCACGTCCAAAACCCTTTCGGATTGGTTTTGTCCGAACTTTCCAAAACTGTTCGGTTTAAACTGGCTGCACCTTGCGGGTAACTTTTGAGGTGGTAAACGACCTCGTATGGAAACGAGCCCAAAAGCAATCTTGACCGTTTCGACGAGCCGAACAACTTTTGTGTTTAACATTTCTTGATTAGAGTTCATCTTGAGAGTCAAATAGCTCGTGCAACACAGGCTGTTATTCGCGCTACCCATCAGACAGGATGTCTCGTGGGGCGCGCCAGTTTTGGCTGGTGATAGTGCTGTATTCGGATGGCTCTAACTTTTGCATACGAAATCGGATTGGAACGATTCTCATATCAAAATCGATCCTTTCGATGAGACGAAGACAATCCATGTAGATCATTTTTCCATACGAGGCAGTCTTGGGGCGTAATGTGCTGAATAGTGTTCTGAATACAAAATCTCAGTATTTCAAACACAACTTCGGCCTTCGAGATGAGATCAGATGGCGATGGCCCAAACTTCAAAGATGTTCGTATCGACAATACGAAACTTTTTCATGTAGAACACTTCTCCATTTGAGGCCATTTTAAATAAGTTCTTGACTGTGCCAAAATCTGGTGTCAACAACAGGTCCAGAGGATGCAGTTGGCCGCGCTACACCACTCCGCGGACGCGTCGCGGCGCCCCGTGCATCCTCGACGAGCCGGGTGTTGGGGTGTGTTTGGATTGTGGCCAAAGTGCACCTTACCAAAATTTTGGTCATGACCCAAAGATTGGTCTCTGTTTGGATGGTTGCCATTTTTTTGGCGTGCCAATGAACTCTAGCCAACTCTAGTTCATTTTTCTTGCCAATGTCGGCCAAATCATGGGCAACCAATACCTCAACCAAAATTTTTGTCATGACCCAAAGATTGGTCTTTGTTTGGATGGTTGCCATTTCTTTGGCATGCCAATGAACTCTAGCCAACTCTAGTTCATTTTTCTTGCCAATGTCGGCCAAATCATGGGCAACCAATACCTCAACCAAAATTTTGGTCATGACCCAAAGATTGGTCTTTGTTTGGATGGTTGCCATTTCTTTGGCATGCCAATGAACTCTAGCCAACTCTAGTTCATTTTTCTTGCCAATGTCAGCCAAATCATGGGCAACCAAGACCTCAACCAAAATTTTGGCTACCCAATGCTTTGATGGGGCAACCTTGGGCACAAACCAAACATACTGTTGGTCGTGCCACAGCACTAACGCCACCCTCGGCACACTGAAACCGACCGTGTCTAGCAAAGATATGAGTGTGTCGCTCACCATGGTCGCCGTGTCCAGAGGCGGTGCTGGAGCTGCGCCCCGTTGTTGGCCCCAACGACCTACATGAACGGTTGTCGGTGGCAAGGAGGTCGTGGGCAAGCTCCTCCATTGGACTAGTCTGTGCTACGTCGTCCCGACGGGTGTGCCCCACATATCGGTTTCCCTGTTTTCCCGGCCATATTCGAGCGTCAGTGCTCCGCGTTGCACATTAGGCCTTTCACTATGTAGGCCAAGCGAGACAACTTATTGTTTATTTGAGCCGTTCAAGTGTAATCATGTGGCGTTTGCTTATTTCTCATTCCTCTCGAACCCTCTTCTCCATCGATCATGTCGCCCTCCAGTCGAGTCCATCCTCCCGCATGCCTCATTTGAACATTCCGCCGAGTATCATTCGCATGTACCCACCCTAGTCCTCTTTCAATAGATCTCCGGACCCCGAGATGAAATCGAGAGGGAATGAGTGGGGGCACGTGATACCTAAGGCAGATTCAAAATTTTGAACCGGTGATCATAGCATCCGCAAATCATATATAAAGGATATTCAATGTTTGTTTCGTTTCTGAATGTACAATATACTCCCTCCTATCCTTTCTACTTTACATATAAGTTTTATGTGTAGTCAAAGTATCTCTACTATGATAAAAAAGGTATCAACATTCAACAATGCCCAATCAATATTGTTAGATTCGTACGTACTCCTAGATTTGTACTCGAGATGGTTTCCAATTTGACTATTGACAAGATTAATAGTACTCCCTCCGTCTAGGTGAGTAAGTCATCTTAGGCTGTGCACCGTGACCAAGGAGGAGGGGAAAACGAGAGACATTAATGTTTATTTGCTAATTAATAGTATTACATGCAATGAACTAACCACCGCATATCATGTTTGATAGTCGCAGGTCATTAAAAGCATGCACACCCTCATCTCTTATTGGTTGATATGTGAAGAAACAAGAAACGAGGTAGAAGTTAATGCACCACACCTACGTGTTTTGGGATTATTTGGTTTTCGTAAGATGACTTACACACCTAGACGGAGGGAGTAAATGAGATGTATAATGTGAAATTATATCATTGGAAACTCCTTTCACATACGAAATTGACCGTATGCTTTGTGTAAGTTGCATGTCATATATTATTACTCTAACATTTGGTCAAAGTTAGCCTCGAAAAACGCATTAGACCCTGTATGCTTTGTGTAAGTTGCATGTCATATATTATTACTCTAACATTTGTGTAAGTTGCATGTCATATATTATTACTCTTGAACAAAGTAGTATAGTGGAAGTGGATCCTCTAACGTAGGTATCCCTGCCTTACCCTCCCTTTCGGTCACTTACTGGTGGACCCCATGCTTGCTAGGCCCCGCATGTCAGTTACTCAATGGGTTCAGCCACGTCAGAGGATCCTTATCCGTAGTATACTCCCTCTGTTTTTATTTACTCCGCATAAAACGGAGGGAGTGGTGGTATAATAAATGATGCGAGCAGGGGAGGGGGAGGGACGTCGGTTTGCTCTCAACTGCGGTCCCAAGCGCGTTCCATTCGGTGAGCGACATGGAGGGTCCAACATGCTGGGCTGCAACGCGAACGCGACAAGAGCGATGTACAGTCAAAACCAATTGACCGGTCGTCACCGGAACCACTATTCACACCAGAACCTTCGCTGCTCGGCCTACACCAGCCACTGCCCTAAAACCACACCAAATCTCCAGCCCACTCCCCCACCTTTCGATCCCCTAGCCTGCATCAAGCGTCCCCTAGTTCGTCGGAAAGCCATGGTGCGCCGCAAGATCACTTACTACAAGATGCTGACGCTGGAGCGCCGCGCAGAAATCGCGGCGGCGGTCGGCGCCACAGACCTCCGTTCCCAAGCTTGCTTTGAGGCGGGCCAATCCCCGAGCTCTCTAGAGCCAAGCTACGAGGAGGAGGAAGCCGATCCAATGTTCACTGCGGAGGTCGCGGCGCAGAAGGCCCCCGATGGGTATGAGACGATGGACGTCAACTTCGTGCCGGCGTCCGAGTCCCCCATGGTGCAGGTTGACCAGCGGTTCAACATGGCGAAACTAAAGGAGGACCGGGAGGCAGAGGGTCAACTCGATGCGGAGCGCGTGCATGTGCTACCTCTTGAGCACTGCGTTGGATTTCCCCGAAGAGGATAGGATGATGTAACAAAGCTAAGTATTTCCCTCAGTTTTTGAGAACCAAGGTATCAATCTAGTAGGAGACCACGCACAAGTCCCTCGTACCTACACAAAACGATAGCAACTCGCAACCAACACTTAGGGGTTGTCAATCCCCTCACGGTCACTTACGAGAGTGAGATCTGATAGAGTTAATATTTTTGGTATTTTGATAGATAGATGCAAAGTAAAGGAAAAAGGCAAAGTAAAAACAAAGCAAGTAAATAAAGTGATAGAGATTGATATGATGAGAATAGGCCCGGGGCCATAGGTTTCACTAGTGGCTTCTCTCAAGAGCATAGATATTCTACGGTGGGTGAATGAATTACTGTTGAGCAATTGACAGAATTGAGCATAGTTATGAGTATATCTAGGCAATGATCATGTATATAGGCATCACGTCCAAAACAAGTAGATCGAAACGATTCTGCATCTACTACTATTACTCCACTCATCGACCGCTATCCAGCATGCATCTAGAGTATTAAGTTAAAAATAGAGTAACGCCTTAAGCAAGATGACATGATGTAGAGGGATAAATTCATGCAATATGAAAAAAAACCCCATCTTGTTATCCTCGATGGCAACAATACAATACGTGCCTTGCAACTCTTTCTGCCACTAAGTAAGGACACCGCAAGATTGAACCCAAAGCTAAGCACTTCTCCCATTGCAAGAACTACCTATCTAGTTGGCCAAACCAAAAAGGATAATTCGAAGAGACTTGCAAAGATAACTCAATCATACATAAAAGAATTTAGAGAAGAATCAAATATTTTCCATAGATAATACTGGATCATAAACCCACAATTCATCGGTCTCAACAAACACACCGCAAAAAGAAGATTACATCGAATAGATCTCTGCAAGAGAGGGGGAGAACATTGTATTGAGATCCAAAAAGAGAGAAGAAGCCATCTAGCTACTAGCTATGGACCCGAAGGTCTGAAGTAAACTACTCACACTTCATCGGAGGGGCTATGGTGAAGATGTAGAAGCCCTCCATGGTGGATGCCCCCTCCGGCGAAGCTCCAAAACAGGCCCCAAGATGGGATCTCGTGGATACAGAAGGTTGCAGCGGTGGAATTAGGTTTTTGGCTCCTGTTCTGATTGTTCGGGGATACATAGGTATATATAGGAGGAAGGAGTACGTCGGTGGAGCGTCAAGGGGCCCACGAGGTAGGGGGCGCGCCCAGGGGGGCGCCCTCCACCCTCATGACCGCCTCTAGCACTTCTTGGAGTAGGGTCCAAGTCTCCTGGATCACGTTCGGTTGGAAAATCACGATCTCGAAGGTTTCATTCCGTTTGGACTCCGTTTGATATTCCGTTTCTTTGAAACACTGAAATAGGTAAAAAACAACAATTCTAGGCTGGGCCTCCGGTTAATAGGTTAGTCCCAAAAGTAATATAAGAGTGGAAAATAAAGCCCAAAACAGTAGATAAAGTAGCATGGAGCAATCAAAAATTATAGATACGTTGGAGACATATCAGGCATCCCCAAGGTTAATTCCTGCTCGTCCTCGACTAGGTAAATGATAAAAAAGAATTTTTGATGCGGAGTGATACTTTGGCATAATTTCAATGTAAATCTTCTTAATTGTGATATGAATATACAGATCCGAAAGATTCAAGACAAAAGTTCGTATTGACACAAAAATAATAATACTTCAAGCATACTAATCAAAGCAATCATGTCTTCTCAAAATAACATGGCAAAAGAAAGTTCATCCCTACAAAATCATATAGTTAGGCTATGCTTCATTTTCGTCACACAAAGATGTTCCCAACTTCTATACCCCCGATGACAAGCCAAGCAATTGTTTCATACTTAAATAATCTCAATCTTTTTCAACCTTCGCGCAATACATTAGCGTGAGCCATGGATATAGCACTATGGGTGGAATAGAATATGATGATGGGGATTGTGTGGAGAAGACAAAAAAGGAGAAAGTCTCACATTGACGAGGATAATCAACGGGCTATGGAGATGCCCATCAATTGATGTCAACATGAGGAGTAGGGATTGCCATGCAACGGATGCACTAGAGCTATGAATGCTCAACAAAAGAAAACTAGTGGGTGTGCATCCAACTCGCTTGATCATGAAGACCTAGGGCATTTGAGGAATCCCATCGTAGGAATATACAAGCCAAGTTCTATAATGAAATCCCACTAGTATGAAAAGGACAACTTTATGAGACTTACTACATGAAGAACAAGGTGCTACTTTGAAGCACAATATATGAGACTTACTACATGAAGAACAAGGTGCTACTTTGAAGCACAAGTGTGGAAAAAGAGATAGTAGCATTGCCCTTTTTTGGGCCTTTCTTTTTTTTTCTTTTGGCCTTTCTCTCTTTTTTTGTTTGGGCAATGCTCTAATAATGATGATCATCACACTTCTATTGATTACAACATAAAGATTACAACTCGAAACTTAGAACAAGATATGACTCTATATGAATGCCTCCGGCGGTGTACCGGGATAGTGCAATGAATCAAGAGTGACATGTATGGAAAATAATGCATGGTGGCTTTGCCACAAATACGATGTCAACTACATGATCATGCAATGGCAATATGACAAAAGTAATGTATGTCATGATGATGATGGTGGAAGTTGCATGGCAATATATCTCGGAATGGCTATGGAAATGCCATAATAGGTAGGTATGGTGGCTGTTTTGAGGAAGATATAAGGAGGTTTATGTGTGATAGAGCATATCGTATCACGGGGTTTGGATGCACCAGCGAAGTTTGCACCAACTCTCAAGGTGAGAAAGGGCAATGCACGGTACCGAAGAGGCTAGCAAAGGCGGAAGGTGAGAGTGCGTATAATCCATGGACTCAACATTAGTCAAAATAACTCATATACTTATTGCAAAAATTTAGAAGTCATCAAAAATCAAGTACTACGCGCATGCTCCTAGGGAGATAGATTGGTAGGAAAAGACCATCGCTCATCCCCGACCACCACTCATAAGGATGCACAAGCCAGGTACACTTCATGTTTCAAATTTGTTACACAACTTTAACCATACATGCATGCTACGGGACTTGCAAACTTCAACACAAGTATTTCTCAAATTCACAATTGTTAACTAGCATGACTTTGATATTATCACCTCCATATCTCAAAACAATTATCAAGCATCAAACTTATCTTAGTATTCAATTCACTCAAAAGAAAGTTTCACATATCTTGAACACCAAGTATATTAACATTAAGCAAATTACCATGCTATTAATGACTCTCAAAATAATCTAAGTGAAGCATGAGAGATCAACAGTTTCTTTAAAACAAATCCACCACTGTGCTCTAAAAGATATAAGTGAAGCACTAGAGCAAAAATTATCATGCTCAAAAGATATAAGTGAAGCACTATGAGCAAAACTATCAAGCTCAAAAGATATAAGTGAAGCACATAGAGTATTCTAACAAATTCCAATTCATGTATGGCTCTCTAAAAAGATGTGTACAGCAAGGATGATTGTGGTAGACTAACAAGCAAAGACACAAATAATACAAGACGCTCCAAGCAAAACACATATCATGTGGTGAATAAAAATATAGCTCCAAGTAAATTACCGATGGAAGTGGACGAAAGAGGGGATGCCTTCCGGGGCATCCCCAAGCTTTGACTTTTTGGTGTCCTTTGATTATATTGGGGATGCCATGGGCATCCCGAAGCTTAGGCTCTTGCCACCCCTTGTTACATAATCCATCAAAAGAATTCACCCAAAACTTGAAAACTTCACAACACAAAACTCAACAGAAATCTCGTGAGCTCCGTTAGAGAAAGAAAACAAAAGATTACTTCAAGGTACTGTAATGAAATCATTCTTTATTTATATTGGTGTTAAACCTACTTTATTCCAACTTCTCTATGGATTATAAACTATTTTACTAGCCATAGTTTCATCAAAATAAGCAAACAACACACAAAAAACAGAATCTGTCAAAAACAGAACAGTCTGTAGCAATCTGTAACTAACGCAAACTTCTGGAACTCTAAAAATTCTACCAAAATAGGAAGTCATGGACAATTTGTTTATAGAACATCAGAAAAAAGAATCAACGCAAAATCACGTTCCTGTGATTTAACAAAATTATATTCGTGAGTGCAAAGTTTCTGTTTTTCAGCAGAATCAAATCAACTATCATCGTAGGTTATCCTATAGGTTCTACTTGGCACAAACACTAATTAAAACATAAAACCACATCCAAACAGAAGGTAGATGTATTATTTATTCCTAAACAGAAGCAAAAACAAAAAACACAAAATAAAATTGGGTTGCCTCCCAACAAGCGCTATCGTTTAACGCCCCTAGCTAGGCATAAAAGCAAGGATAGATCTAGGAAGTGCCGTAATAATAAGATAGATCGGTGAAACTCATTTCATATTCTGTACATTCGGCAGAAAGTTTTATTTGAGGTAAGCAAAAGTAATCAAAAGGGCTAAATTTAATAGGGCAAAAATCCCCAAGATCAATTTTAGGAGGTATAGGTTCCTCTTTCGGCCCTTCATAATGCACAACCAATTCATCATTATAAACGTTCTTTTGACAGAACCTTGTGAGTCTAGACTCAAGAGAGTATCCTAACTCATTATTTTGAATAGCCAAATCATCATTAAGTTCAGAGATTCTATCAATTAAAATATTGGTTGGCACCTTTTTTCTAAGGTTTTCATTGAAAGCAACATAATCAAGAGATTGAAAACGCATAATTTTTTCTTGATCAAAGAGGATAGATTCTATGGGAGGACGGCCAGCGTCCACCCTATATTGTGCAAAGATTTCTTTGGACTCTTTTATTATAAATCTGAATTCATGAGCCAAAAAGATAGTAGCGGCACGCTTAACAGAGGAGTGTTCGATATTAGAAAATTCTAGGAAAAATCCTTTGTATAGAAGGGTGCATATGCATAAATTGCCTCTCAAGTTCAACGATAAGCATGGCAATGGCATCAGCAAGACTGCTGGTTCTATGAAGAATAGAACTGCACATAGAGGGTAAAGCACCGACACAAGTAAAGAAATCTTGAATAACTCCTTTTCCAATAATATTACCACTACCTATTCGAAATCTTTTTGTATGATAAGTAGGGGATTCTTCAGCAGGAGCTTCAGAATTTTCCATGATATTATTATCGCCCATGTCGGCAATAATTTCCCCAATTTCAGACATAACGACAAGCAAGCAAACTAACACACGAGAAAATAGAAAGGCAACAAGAAAAAGGAAAACGGGAAAGAGAGAAGTAGATTGGGAAAGAGAGGGCGAATAAAACGGCAAGGGTGAAGTGGGGGAGAGGAAAATGAGAGGCAAATGGCAAATAATGTAATGCGAGAGATAGGGATTGCGATGGGTACTTGGTATGGTTGACTTGCTTGCGTGAAACTCCCTGGCAACGGCGCCAGAAATTCTTCTTGCTACCTCTTAAGCACTGCGTTGGATTTCCTCAAAGAGGAGAGGATGATGCAGCAAAGTAGCGTAAGTATTTCCCTCAGTTTTTGAGAACCAAAGTATCAATCCAGTAGGAGACCACGCACAAGTCTCTCATACCTACACAAAACGATAGCAACTCGCAACCAACGCTTAGGGGTTGTCAATCCCTTCACGGTCACTTACGAGAGTGAGATCTGATAGAAATAATATTTTTGGTATTTTTGATAGATAGATGCAAAGTAAAGGAAAAAGGCAAAGTAAAAAACAAAGCAAGTAAATAAAGTGATAGAGATTGATATGATGAGAATAGACCCGGGGCCATAGGTTTCACTAGTGGCTTCTCTCAAGAGCATAGATATTCTACGGTGTGTGAACGAATTACTGTTGAGCAATTGACAGAATTGAGCATAGTTATGAGTATATCTAGGCAATGATCATGTATATAGGCATCACGTCCAAAACAAGTAGATCGAAACGATTCTGCATCTACTACTATTACTCCACTCATCAACCGCTATCCAGCATGCATCTAGAGTATTAAGTTAAAAACAGAGTAACGCCTTAAGCAAGATGACATGATGTAGAGGGATAAATTCATGCAATATGATAAAAAACCCATCTTGTTATCCTCGATGGCAACAATACAATACGTGCCTTGCAACTCTTTCTTTCACTGAGTAAGGACACCGCAAGATTGAACCCAAAGCTAAGCACTTCTCCCATTGCAAGAACTACCAATCTAGTTGGCCAAACCAAAAAGGATAATTCGAAGAGACTTGCAAAGATAACTCAATCATACATAAAAGAATTCAGGTAAGAATCAAATATTTTCCATAGATAATACTGGATCATAAACCCACAATTCATCAGTCTCAACAAACACACCGCAAAAAGAAGATTACATCGAATAGATCTCTGCAAGAGAGGGGGAGAACATTGTATTGAGATCCAAAAAGAGAGAAGAAGCCATCTAGCTACTAGCTATGGACCCGAAGGTCTGAAGTAAACTACTCACACTTCATCGGAGGGGCTATGGTGATGATGTAGAAGCCCTCCGTGGTGGATGCCCCCTCCGGCGGAGCTCCGAAATAGGCCCCAAGATGGGATCTCGTGGATACAGAAGGTTGCGGTGGTGGAATTAGGTTTTTGGCTCCTGTTCTGATCATTCGGGGATACGTAGGTATATATAGGAGGAAGGCGTACATCGGTGGAGCGTCAGGGGGCCCACGACGTAGGGGGGCGCGCCCAGGGGGGGGGAGGGCGCCCTCCACCCTCGTGACCACCTCTGGAACTTCTTGGAGTAGGGTCCAAGTCTCCTGGATCATGTTCGGTTGGAAAATCACGATCCCGAAGGTTTCATTCCGTTTAGACTCCGTTTGATATTCCGTTTCTTCAAAACACTGAAATAGGCAAAAAACAGCAATTCTGGGCTGGGCCTCTGGTTAATAGGCTAGTCCCAAAAGTAATATAAAAGTGGAAAATAAAGCCCAGTATAGTCCAAAATAGTAGATAAAGTAGCATGGAGCAATCAAAAATTATAGATACGTTGGAGACGTATCAGCAATTTCAAAGCCAAATAGTCTGCGATGATTTATTGTGTAATTTCAAAGGCAAATAGTCTGCGCGGTAGATGATACTGGCCATACATTTCAAAGGCAATTTTAATGTATGCAAACTGAATAATTATAAGTAACAATATGATATCTAGTAAAACTAAAAACACATATGATTTATTGTGTTAGAGTGTAGTAGTAGTGTTGTATTGCATAGTTGTTAGATGTAACATGTGAGAACGTGTAGAGATGTAGTTTTGGAGGGCCTACAGAGAGAAAAGCGTAATACGGTCACGGAACTTCAGAATAAGCTGATTACGGTCACTATATACGTTTTGTGGTGATTATCCGGTCACTTCCTCACAGTTCAGCATAGGATTGCACTCTGTTGACCGGCCAAATAGTCTGCATGGCGCCATGTTGACTAGTTAAATTGACCATGTTCCTTGTGGGTCCCACCTGCCAGTTCGCATAGGGAAAAGGTCAGATAAACATAAATTTACGCAGGCGCGACAAGGCTCCAACCCATGCGCGGGAATCACCTGGTTGTGTATGTGTCTGTCAGGGCCTGATGTGTGCGCATGCACGTGTAGGTTGAGCACTTGAGCGTGAGAGTGTGTGTTGGTCGTGTGGTGTACTGGAGTGTGCATGCATGCGTGCGTGTGTGCGTGTGAGTGTTGCGTGCGTGCGTGGCTGCGTGTGCACGTGTGAGTGTTGCATGTGTGCGTGGGTGCATGTGTTTGTGTGAGTGTTCCATGGATGCAGTTCGTGTGCATGCGTGCGTGTGTGTATAATCACCACAACAGCTCCTGTGTGTTAAAACAGACGGCTTAGCATACCAATACAAGGCCACCTTGTCCGCTGTGCCCGCGGTCATGACTTGGAACCACCGTCAAAATATTTTTTTGTCGTCTGTTTTCATTCTTACTAGCAAGATGCCCGTGCGTTGCTTGTAACATCAAGATGCATTTGTATGACTTGTTTATCTTGTGAGAGAAAAGGATGAATGAGGGAAGGTCTTATTTGCAAATGTGGAGAGGTGTGTGGGTACCTTTTTGCAAAATTGCCATAGTTTCTTTCCTATCCATCAGATATAAATTGGACGACCTATATTGCAGGATGGCAGGCACACCGTCATCACCAACTCTGTTTTTTATAAGAGTGTATTCTATGTATTTTATAAGAGTGTAGATGTAGAGTAGATACAAGTCGACAGGTGTGCATGATGGTAGTGAGATAATGTGATGAAACATTAGAGGTGCCACGTGGATCATTTAACTGGTCAACTAGTCATGTCATGAGCAAATACAAAGTTGTACGGTGAGCCCGTGACTGTATAATAACCACTAAACGTAAATGGTGACCGTAATGAGTGGATTATGAAGTCCAATGTATGTATCATGCTTTCGCTTCAAATACAATGATCGTCATTGCATATATCGTGAGAGAAAGATGAAACACGCGTGAATTTTCTAGGGGCTTACTTTTAGAGGACCTGGAGATAGTTTTGTGTGCATACGTGAAAGGGGCGTACAGGGGGGTATGCGATGGAGAGAGAGATGCTCTCCGTTTCTCTTTATTATGACTAACTTTGTATATAATATAAAAATATACAAATTCACAATGCGGAATAAATATCATTGTGGGCACCATGCAATGCAAATTAGCTTTCGTATTCCTCCATATAACTTTGTAATGTTGTATATATGTAGAAACTCTAAAATAATTTTTTGGCCACACTTTATTCAAAAGGAATGTTGTATGCGAAATAAACATGAAGAGAGGGCTTTCTAGATCAATGGGGTACGTGAAGTAACATGTGTGAATGTGTAGTTGATGCATTTGGAGGGGACTAGAGAGGTATGTGTGTGTATTACGTATTCGAGAGAG
>NC_041381.1:110753364-110778896 GCF_002162155.2 Triticum dicoccoides | reverse complement strand
AATATGATGTCACGACAAGAGATTCCATTCCCTTGAGTGTGTATATGCAAGGGGGGAGGGAATAGAGGCACCAGGAGAAATTTTCTGTGTGTGTGGTGTTTGTGTTGGTATGTGTGGGTGTGAGAAGATAATGAGACGTGGGGGTAGAGGGTGTGTCATTGCGTGAGGTCCGGTGGGTCGAGGTGAGGCCCTTCGTTCGGTTATGTCCTGCGCCACATTGGTCGACCCATGACACATTTAGGAAGACCCATGGATGACTAGTCGTAGAAGACAAAGATAGCAGAATTGTGAAGGACTCTATGTCCACTGACAAAGCCGGCTAGGATTTGTAACCCTAGGTTCTCGGACTAAGGTAACCCCTTTATCTCTGATATTACTATTCATCCAACCTAACTTTAGGGGGCATCCTACAGGATGCTCTGCTAGAATCATACTCGTCGATTAGGAAGAGAGGTGTGAGACAATGCGTGAGAGACATGTGTAAAGATAATGTGCGTACATGAGACACATAGGCAGGTCCATGTATATAGAAAGGGTCGATGAGGATTGTGCGTGTGTATGTTTACGAGAGGAAGAGTGCTTGTGATAAAGGCTAGTGAAAACAATTGTAAATGGTTACGAGAGGGAGGGAGGGTTATATCTAGAGCATGTGTGCGAGAAAGACACCTCGGGAGAGAGTGTGTGAGCATGTGTGAGAGACCACATTAAAGATATAAATTGTATCCAAATATTAGGATGGGATCATGATATTTGCAATTCGTGTAAGGAGCGGTCATTGATCCATCAAACATCTAGATTCTATCGAATTTGAGCATGTCTATGTTATTATTCGACACAATTGATCCACATAGTTAGTATTTTGAACTCCAGACAATGCATCGCTTTAGCAATCGAATATAAACGTGAGTATAGTTCATGTTGTGTGTGTAAAGCACATTATACATATGAAAGTTACACAATGGACATTATAAATAGCTACCTATGAACTAGCATACATTTGAATTCAACTTAAGGTGGTTTAAAAAAATTGAATTCAACATGAAGTCGATTCAATTATTTGAATTTGATATCATGGCATTTGTAAACCATACCTAAATTATGGGGCACCAATCTTTGCTCTGATTTTGTACACAATAGCATATGTAGTTGTGTACAAAATAGATTCAAATTTAGCTCCTCCATTCCAAAATAATCGTAGTTATAGGATTTTCAAGTGTCAAAATTTCAAAAAGAAGCGGATAATTTAATGAGGTTTTCAAACATACAAGGTCAAATATAACATTGTCTATTTAGGTCAATCCTCATAGTTCAAGAGTACTCTAAACGTGAATGCTTGTGTTTCAAAATTTCGAACGAAGTGCCAAAAGAGCCTCTACTCGCCCGAAACCGGGTGAGACCAATGTTTGGTAGTACAAGGAAATTACTTTTCTAATAACTCCGACCCGTGAAACCTACCGGCCCGACGTCCAAAGGTCTAAACCAAGGTAGGTTTGTAGCTTCATCTAGACACCACGCAACCGCCTCCGAAAAACATTCATACACAATGGCCGCCTAAGCGCACATGCGCGCGGCCGAAATTGCTCCCGCCCACTATTTGGGACACCTGGGATTACCATCCTACCCACGACCCGCAGTAGGTCCGAAACTTAAGAGGGGGGCAAAGTTTGTACTTTCCCCAAATTTCAAACAAGCGCGACCCATCTTCTGTTCAAAAAAGCCAAAAACAAGCGCGTCCCAGACCGAAACATGGTTCCCCCCACCCGTCCGATTCCCCATTCGTACTCCGTGGGCGCCAAAACTACCTCTCCACCAGCCGCGAAACCCCGGCGTCCTCCGTCCGCCACCTCATCCCACCCATCAACCGCCTCCCTCCTCCATCACGCCGGAGATGATACCCCGACGTCGTCGTCCACCGCAACCTCAACCACAACGCCCTCCACGGCTAGTAGTTGAAGCCGAGGCCGAGCCATCCGTACCCGAGCCAGTTCAACCACGCCGTCCTGCACCACACCGCTGCTGCTCCAACTTCGCCACCCTCCACCGCACCGGAGCTGTTCCTGCTACGCCGTCCTTCGCCGCCTCGGATCTGCTTCCCCTTCGCCGACATACGGCCATGGAAACACAGTCAACAATTTGGCCATGGGTTCGTCCAAGCCTGCACCCTCCAGAACATCGGTTTCCCCAGTAAAAAGAAGAAGATCGGTGCGACATGTGGAGGTGACCACACCGGCAACCAAAGAAGGTACTCCTCTTCCCTTATTCATGCAAATCTTACGTCTCTGCTAGCAGGGTATTCATCCCACAGAAGACACTAGTTGACTGCTTCTTCTTGATACTAGATGTTCCTAGTAACCCGCGATGCACAAGGTTTCTCCTCATATACTATTTCACCTTAGCTAGAGGTCCGTCGCCTCCCTGAATTTCAATTTCTGGCCAGTTGATTCCCAATTAACGGAAGCATTCCCCGGCGTAACAGGCGCTAGTACGACTATTACGCCGGGGAAGCAGCGCCTTGGTGTTTATCTTAGGGGCGTGTGCGGCCTAGAGCTACTGGCGCCCGATCTGGAGGTTGGCCGGGATTAAAGGGATGGCCTGGGGGCACTGCCAAGGACGGTGGTGGTGTGAGGTCGATGGGAGGGCGGGGCGGCGGAGGCAGGGTTCTGGGACGGTGGTCGCTGGCGGTTCAAGAAAGATCGTCAACAGTGACTGGCGGGAGGTAGACAAAGGCCATCTGCCCGTTCCTTATAGATCGGACGGTTCATTAAAAAAGTTGACTGACCTATTTATTTTCAGTCAACTGTTATCTTAGATATGACCACATGTGGTGGTGTGCTGGAGGAGTACCTGCATTTCCTGTGCTCATATATTACAAAATCATACGGAGTAGAATCTAATTTTGATTGCCATGCAATGTTGTAGAGCTATCATATGTCTCCTGTCATTTATTTTTCAGCCACCTGCTATCTGCTACTTTTACAGTGCACTAGTTCTGCACACACTTCACCCATACTCTCACTATTGCATTTTTATGCAAGGGTATTTTAGAGTCTGCCTCGAGAGAAGCAAAAAAGAAAAGAGACAAGTCGTGCCAGCTTTCTACACGGCTAGGCATGACACATTACAACTCTATAAAGGGTGCAGTGTCAGCAGATGGAGACGGTAAACGTTGCTCTGGAGTTTATGAACTCGCTCGCAATGAACCACCATCCAGGGTGCTTGCCTTAACTTCACGATGTCATATGCAGTTGCATATTCCATATGGTGTCTAGCTTGTATTCGAAAGGTCGAAGTCGGTCTTTATTAAGATAAGGAAATATATTTTTTACACGAACCACCATCCCGTGAGCACCAGAAGACAAATAGCTAGTAAGGGCACTGGCTGAGCCAGTGACAAGCCCAGCAAAGACATGCATCACCTCGAAGCCAACTAAAAAGCCGCGATGGTGGCGAAGCAGCCCGCCTCCCACCAGGCTCTCAGGTCCTAGATGATCATGTTCACCACTCCAGCCGGATGTCTAGCTTGTATTGCTTCCAATTTGGTTAAATTGCATCTGCTTAGCTTACACATTATACCTTTGAATATGACATGCCTTTCTGTTTTTGGTACATACTAGTACATCTGTGTATTAACCATGTTCTTACATCAAACTAATGATCTTGTGTATCCCTCATCAATAACTTATGACGAGGCAGGTAGGCAAGGGGACTACTCCTCATTTAAAGAATGCAGCGTCAGCCTCCCGACATGATTCTCAAGAAACAGAAATGCTAGATGAAGATAGTGAACGTAGCTCTGTAGTTGATTACAACATTTACCCTACACTAGCATCGCAGGTGCTTGCTCTAACTTGGCAGCGTGATATGTGGTTGCATGTTGCATATGGTGTCTAGATTGTAATTCTTCCAATCTGGTTAAACTGCATGTGCTAGTTTGCTTAGCTTATACTCCCTCCGTCCCATAATGTAAGACGTTTTTTGGCACTTAATTCGTGCCAAAAAACGTCTTACATTATGGGACGGAGGGAGTACATTATACCTATTAATGTGACATGCCTTCCTGTATTTAGTACATAGTACATCTGTCTATTAAGCATGTCCTTACATAAAACTATTGTTTTTTTGTATCCCGCATCAATCAATATGACGAGACACCTTTAGTATATGCAGTGCGATATTAGTTGCATCTTTCATATGATTTATAGCATGCGCTGCTTCTAATTTGTTGAAATTCCATTTATGATGGGATGCTTTTAACTTGGCAGAGTCATATTGGTTGCATCTTTCATGTGGTGTCTAGCTTACATTGCTTCTTATTTGCCGGAATGCTTTCTGCTTAGTTTACACAAACAGTTGTGAACATGCCATGCCGTCCTGTTTTTCGTACATATTCCATCCTGGTATCATGTGTTTGCCTTACATCAAAGTAGTGATTGTCAGTATCATGCATGAATGAGTTCTGAAGGGAGAATTTTATTGCTTTTTCTTTTCGGTTTTACTTAACAATTCAAAATCAATAAAGCGGAAGGAAGTTAGCAAGGCAGCAGATAAAGGTGGTCCTTTCGAACGGAGGGCCTCTATAGTTTCTACTCCTCCACACCCCCAAGATGATTTCCAAGACAACACATGCATAGACACTCAACAAAGCTGTGTTTATGATGAGCACGTCTCCCCTAGTGCAGCATCACTGGTGCTCCCTCTAACTTGGCACTGTTATATGTGGTTGCATGTTATGTGTGATGTCTAGCTTGTATTGCTTCTAATTTTGTTGAATTCCATCTGCTTACTTTACAGATTATACTTGAATAAGACACATGTTCCTGTTTCTAGAACATACAATATCTATCTATCACACCATGTTCTTACATCAAATTACTACTATTGTGTAACCTGCAACAATCACTTATCATAAGACACGTTTGACTTCGGAGTGTGATATAGGTTACATCTCACATTCTTTTCTAGCTTGTACTACTAATTTGTTGAAATGGCACTTATGACGAGACAGTTTTAACTTGGTAGAGTTATATTCGTTGCATCTTTCATATGGTGTGTAGCTTTCATTGCTTCTAATTTGTTGAAGTGCCTTCTCCTTAGTTTACACATCATAAGCTGTGAATATGCAATGTTGTGAATATGCAATGACACTAATGACGAGAGACCTCTAACATGGCAGTGTGATGTTGTTTGCATCTTGCATATGATTTATTTATTGTACTGCTTCACATTTGTTTAAACACCGTTTATGATGAGACACTGTTAACTTGGCAGAGCGATATTTGTAGCATCTTTCATATGGTGTCTACCTTCCATTGCATTGCTTCTAATTTGGTGAAATGTCTTCTTCTTAGTTTACACATCATAGTTCTGGTTATCTCTTCCGTCCTGTTTTTCATACATATTACATCCTCCTATCATGTGCTTGTCTAACATCAAAGTTCAGTTCGTCTGCATCAAGCATCAATTTGTTCTGAAGAACTAAATTGTTATTCGTTTTTCTTGTCGATTTGACTTAACATGGCACAGAGAAAGAGGAAGAAACATAGAATGGCAGGGAATGAGAAGCGGATGAATCCTGCAGATTCTACTGGTACTGATGGTGCAATAGAAGGTGAATGTCCAGCGGAAAATTCTACAAACACGGCATCCCATGCTACATGAGCTGCAAAAAAGCCAATTAGAAACAAATAGCTGCCACCAAACAAGCAGAGACAGCCCTAGTTCATGCAACACCTACCATAGTACTACCAGCTGCACGACTTACTCGTGCGTCAACTGAGCTAGCAGCACGTTCCCAAGCTCCCTTGCCACCTGACACTACTTCCCAAGCACTCTTGACACAAGACGAGTTGGCAATATCAGATGAACCTTGTGAGATTCAACAACAAGAAGGTAGTTGTTGGAGTCAAGTTACAGTTGCATGCTTCTTTATATGTAGTCTCACAGTTTGATGTACACTAACACTTCCTATGTTCGTTGTTGGACTAGCACCTAGGGGCAAGAGGAAACAAACATCAGGGATAATGCTCGATAGGTTAACTAAATCTAGAGGAGGAAGAATGGAGATCCGTTTTGAGGTAGGTTTAAAAAGGCCACGTGATGCTACAGAGTCAACCAAGTTAGTATCAGAGGCAGCGGTTGAAGTTAGGTGTCATGTACGTATCCTCCTAGCATGGATTCAGTACAGGAATGACAAAGACGAAACCCAGTTCAACACCTTCCTCGACCATTTATCTATAAGTATGGTTATGTATGGAAACTAGTAATATCGTCTTGCTCTGTCCCATAGTTTCTAGGTTGCTGATAATGAGACTCCCATAATTTTCAACAGATGAAGTTCAAGTTGGATAGCCAAGATGATGCAACCAGACAAGCTTGCACCGATGTTTTCAAGTCTGCTCTGCGACAGTATTGGTATAACTTGAGGAAAACTCACTTTGAAGGCAAGGCTAACAGTGAACTTTCCCAAACATCTCCAGTGCAAAATATATCGGATGAAGACTGGAGGGGCCTTGTTAAACACTGGTCTAATCCGAAGTATCAGGTACATTATATATATGTGATCAGATCACATGTTGAAGTCCTATTTACGCATGTGCCACACAATCTATCTTCTTGTAGGTGAACTGTTCAAAGAACAAGGCCAATCGTACGAAAGTGAAATTCCAACAGACGACAAGATCTAGTAGCTATATTGCACACTGCGAGGCTCTTGTAATTAGTTGTTGTTTCACTCTTTTTGCTGTACCATATTATGCCTCATGATCAAGATATGCAAGCTCAAAGCAATGTTGTATCTGCGCTCCAAACACAAGTCCATTCCCTAACAGAGGCCCTTTGTGAAACAAGGAGAAACATTGCTCAATGTCGTCAAGATATGCATGGTTTTGAAACCAGACTATCAAACATTTGCTATGTTGTTCAGGAGCCTAGGGGAAATCAAGGCGAGGGTTATGGTGCTTCATCGGACAATACAACATGAAAACGTAACAGTCAGGTCAAATGAACCGAGCTTTTGAACTTCTGGTGGTGCATTTATCTGCTAGACTGTTAAGTTTTATGCCAACCTTCCTTTTGTTATATAGTTGTAATTTGTTTTGGTGCAATACAAAATTTATTCTTAACATGCAACCACTGGCTGAAGAAAACAACAAGCCATTTTTGTATAGTGTAGGGTGTTCCCTATATTTGCACTGGTGGCGATCTTTGATGCCGAGTGGATGTAATATGTGCAATCGCCTTAATAGCCTAGCGTTAGTTTCGGCCTTATTTATTTCCTAGTCTTCTTTTTCCCTGGTTTGCTAGTGGCCGCAACTACCATGGGCCATATACGGGCCGTAGGATCCATGGGTCTCCTACGGGCCATCGATGAATGGGCCTGTAATCGGTGGGCCTCGGGTCGTCGATAAATGGGCCTGTAATCGTTGGGCCTCGGGCCGTCGGATAAATGGGTCTACATGGGCCGTAATCGGGCGTAATTGTTATCGGCCCAGCACGGTAACGGGCCGTTAACAGGCCGTAGGACTGCAAAGGCTTAATTCTGTCACAGGCATAACGGGTCGTTAATGGGCCAGAATATAGGACGGGCTGGAAACGGCGCAACGGGTTAACATGCCAGAAACGGACCGACTCTTGCCGTGGGCCGAATTTGGCCCATTAGGGTAACAGGCCAGTAACGGGCTGACTCTTGCCATGGGCCGAATTTGGCCCATTTGGGGAACATGCCAGTAATGGGCCGACTCTTGCCATGGGCCGAATTTGGCCCATTAGGGGAACATGACAGTAATGGGCTGGAAGTAATCGAGGGCCGAAAAGGAGCCCAAGAACGTATGGGTCGCCAATAGGCCGAAAGCTAACACGGGCTGGAAACGGCCCATGTAAATCATGGGCCTTTAACGGGTACAAATAAAATTACTGTTCATTATGGGCTAGAGTCACCGTGGGCATGTAAAGGGCTGTAAGATACGAAGGCCTCATATGGGCCGAAAGATGTCGTGGGCCATACATAGGTCGAAAGTGAAATGGGCTGGTGTTATACTCGACGGCCCACATGACGTTGTTGGGCCGATTTCCTTTAGGGCCTAATGGGCCGTGAGTTAACGGGCCGTAAAATGGGCTCTTTGCGAAGACACCGTTAACAGGCTTTTCATGGGCCAGCCCGTTAACTTTTGACCAAGTCAAACGGGCCGGCTTTGTAAGCTAAAATGGGCCAGTGGTGGGCCGTGGCACGTGTCGACATATCATAGGCGCCTATCTGACCCACTGACGAGATGACACGTGTTTCGTCCGGCCAATAAGAATTTTACATGTGGAAATTTCCCATTGGTTGGGGCTGTTAACGGGTTTCGGATCCAAAAACCGACCCGATAGCTTAATGGTGTTCCGTTACGGTGGATGCCACGTGTCGGTCACCCTTGACGAAAGCACTTCTGTGACGCGCGATTTATCGTCATGGAAGTGGACACTTCCGTGATGATAATTTTGGAAATGTCATGGAACACTTCTACGACAACACAGGTATGACTATCTTGATTCTGTCATAAAATCGTCATGGATGTACATGCATGACAAAAAATGCGACCTACTGTGACAAACATGTATCATCACGGAAGTGTTTTTTTGTAGTGGGATCACAAAGCAAAACTCAAAACTAAAAGGATCAAGATATTACTAAAAGGATCGAACTAAGTAAAACGGTAAAGATAGGAGTGTGATGGTGATACGATACCGGGGCACCTCCCCCAAGCTTGGCAGTTGCCAAGGGGAGTGCCCATACCCATGTGATTATGTCTCCTTCTTCATAGTTGGTGTTATGATCTTCTTGGCGATGATGCCCCTCAGGATACGATTCTCCTCCTCGAGCTTATTTACTTGTTGTTTGAGGTCCATAATTTCCTTGCGGAGCTTGCCCGTCACGGCTAAAGCTCCCTTTACCCAAGGATGCTGCAAAGCTTCTGGAGAACAAGTGATGCTCTTTTTCATGTTTTCATAAGAGAGAAATTTAACGTTGGAAGGGATGACCGAATTTGGAATAGCGGAGCTCTGTAGTTCCCCCATCATGAATCCTACTTGGAAGCGGGAGGTAACTTCTTGATCCTCCTCCATGGCATCTATCCTTTTCAAGTCGGCCTCCATATCATCTTCCGTTGATGGTCCAAAGTGATACGCATCACTATTTTCTCCTCGACCTGGTGTCGGGTGAGACACCCGACTTTCCACGACTGACTCTTGAGAAGACATCTTGCTCTAATTCTGCAACAGGAACAACTTAAAACAAAAACAGAGGAGTTTTGTGTGATACGATGGTCAAAACCTTCGAGAGATTATATAATGATTTTTTACCGACCAAAATACGTAACGTGCAAGAAAACAGAGTCTGGGAGGCACACGGGGTGCCGATGAGATAGGGGGGCGCGCCCAGTAAGGGTGGGCGCGCCCTCCACCCTCGTGGAGGCCTCGTGTCCTTCCCGGATTACTTCTTGCTTCCCAAAATTCCAAAATATTCCAAAACGGAGAAAAAATGCCATTAGAACTGTTTTGGAGTCGGTTTACTTACCGGACCACATACCTATTCCTTTTTGGAGTGTGAAACATTCTGGAAAGTGTCCCTTATGTATTCCTCCGGGGTTACGGTTTCAATAATATTAGTTTCAGCGTTGATAGGATCACCTGAGATATAATGTTTGATTCTTTGACCGTTCACCACCCGCGGACTTGTGCCTTCGAAATTGTTGATTTTTATGGCACCGGAATGATAGACCTTTTCGATAACGTAAGGACCTTCCCATTTGAAGAGAAGTTTTCCTGCAAAAAATCTTAAACGAGAGTGGAATAGCAACACATAATCACCTACGTTAAACTCACGCTTTGTATCCTTTTGTCATGCCATCTTTTAACTTTTTCTCTGAACAGCTTGGCATTCTCATAGGCTTGGGTTCTCCATTCATCAAGTGAGCTAATATCAAATAACCTCTTCTCACCGGCAAGTTTGAAGTCATAGTTGAGCTCTTTAATAGCCCAATATGCTTTATGTTCAAGTTCGAGAGGTAAGTGACATGCTTTTCCATATACCATCTTATACGGAGACATACCCATATGATTTTTATATGCAGTTCCATAGGCCCATAATGCATCATCAAGTGGCTTGGACCAATTCTTTCTAGATCTATTAACACTCTTTTGCAAAATTAATTTGAGCTCTCTATTGCTCAATTCTACTTGACCACTAGACTGCGGGTGATAAGGAGATGCAATTCTATGATTAACATCATACTTAGCAAGCATCTTACGGAAAGCACCATGAATAAAATGTGAACCACCATCAGTCATAAGATATCTAGGGACTCCAAAACTTGGAAAAATAACTTCTTTAAGCATCTTAATAGAGGTGTTATGATCAGCACTACTAGTTGGAATAGCTTCTACCCACTTAGCAACATAATCAACAGCAACTAAAATATGTGTGTGACCATTAGAGGCAGGAAAAGGTCCTATATAATCAAAGCCCCAAACATGAAATGGTTCAATAACAAGAGAATAATTCATAGGAATTTCTTGACGTCTACTAATATTTCCAATTCTTTGACATTCATCACAAGACAAGACAAACTTACGAGCATCTTTGAAGAGAGTAGGCCAATAAAAACCGGATTGCAATACCTTATGTGCAGTTCTATCTCCAGCGTGGTGTCCTCCATATGATTCAGAGTGACACTTGCGTAGGATCTGTTCCTGTTCATGCTCAGGTACACAACGTCTAATAACAGCATCTACTCCTTCTTTATAAAGGTGTGGGTCATCCCAGAAGTAATGTCTTAAATCATAAAAGAACCTTTTCTTTTGCTGGTATGTGAAACTAGGTGGTATAAATTTATCAACAATGTAATTAGCATAATCATCATACCAAGGAGCAGTACGAGAAGCATTAATGACTGCTAATTGTTCATCAAGAAAGCTATCATCAATAGGTAGTGGGTCATCAAGAACATTCTCTAACCTAGACAGGTTGTCTGCAACGGGGTTCTCAGCTCCCTTTCTATCAATAATATGCAAATCAAATTCTTGGAGCAAGAGAACCCATCTAATAAGTCTAGGATTAACATCTTTCTTTTCCATAAGATATTTAATAGCAGCATGATCTATGTGAATAGTAACTTTAGAATCAACACTATAAGGTCTAAACTTATCACAAGCAAATACAACTGCTAAGAACTCTTTTTCAGTAGTAGCATAATTTCTCTGGGCAGTATCAAGAGTTTTACTAGCATACTGGATAACATTCAATTTCTTATCAACTCTTTGCCCTAGAACAACACCTACAGCATAATCACTAGCATCACACATAATTTCAAAGGGTAAATTCCAATTAGGTGGCTGAACAATAGGTGCAGTGATCAAAGCTTTCTTAAATATTTCAAACGCTTCTACAAAATCATCATCAAAGACAAAAGGAATATCTTTTTGCAATAAATTAGTCAGAGGCCTAGAGATTTTAGAAAAGTCCTTAATGAACCTCCTATAAAAACCGGCATGACCAAGGAAACTTCTTATACCTTTTATGTCCTTGGGACATGGCATCTTTTCAATAGCATCAACTTTAGCTTTATCAACTTCAATACCTCTCTCGGAAATCTTAGGCCCCAAGACAATTCCTTCATTAACCATAAAGTGGCACTTTTCCCAATTCAAGACGAGACTAGTGTCTTCACATTTCTGGAAAACTCGATCAAGGTTGCTCAAGCAATCATCGAAAGAGGACCCATAAACGGAGAAATCATCCATGAATACCTCACAAATCTTTTCACAAAAGTCATAGAATATAGCCATCATGCATCTTTGAAAGGTAGCAGGTGCATTACATAAACCAAAAGGCATACGTCTATAAGTAAAAGTACCGAAAGGGCAAGTAAAAGTAGTTTTTGATTGATCCTCCGCTGACACAGGTATTTGAGAGAAACCAGAATAACCATCTAGAAAGCAGAAATGTGTATGTTTGGATAAGCTTTCTAGCATTTGATCAATAAAAGGTAAAGGGTAATGATCTTTCTTAGTATCTTTATTTAATTTACGAAAATCAATTACCATCCTATAACCTATAATAATTCTTTGCGGGATCAATTCATCTTTATCATTAGGAACGACAGTAATACCTCCCTTTTTAGGAACACAATGGACATGACTTACCCATTCACTATCAGCAACGGGATAAATTATACCTGCCTCAATGAGCTTCAGTATCTCCATTCTTACCACTTCTTTCATCTTAGGATTTAACCATCATTGAGGATCTCTAGCTGGTTTGGCATCTTTCTCCACATTAATTTTGTGTTGGCATAGAGTGGGACTAATGCCCTTAAGATCATCCAGAGTATATCCAATAGCAGCACGGTGCTTCTTCAGAGTTTTCAATAATCTTTCTTCTTCTTGCTGTGAAAGATTAACACTAATAATAATATGATATATTTTCTTTTCATCAAGATAAACATACTTAAGATTATCAGGTAATGGTTTGAGCTCAAACATAGGATCACCCTGGGGTGGAGGGGGATCCCCTAAGATTTCAACAGGCAAGTTGTGTTTCAGAATAGGACCCTGTTGAAGGAACACTTCATCGATTTCCCTTCTTTCATTCATAAATATATCATTTTCATGGTCTAGCAAATATTGTTCTAACGGATCAGTAGGAGGCACGGCAATAGAAGCAAGACCAATAATCACATCCTTACTAGGTGATTCTTTATCACGGGTGAGGGAGTCCCGGACTAGGGGGTGATCGGATAGCCGAACTATCATCTTTGGCCGGACTCCAAGACTATGAAGATACAAGATTGAAGACTTCGTCCCGTGTCCGGATGGGACTTTCCTTGGCGTGGAGGCAAGCTTGGTGATACGGATATGTAGATTTCCTACCATTGTAACCGACTCTGTGTAACCCTAGCCCTCTCCGGTGTCTATATAAATCGGAGGGTTTTAGTCCGTAGGACGAACAACAATCATACCATAGGCTAGCTTCTAGCGTTTAGCCTCTTTGATCTCATGGTAGATCTACTCTTGTACTACCCATATCATCAATATTAATCAAGCAGGAGTAGGGTTTTACCTCCACCGAGAGGGCCCTAACTTGGGTAAAAACATCGTGTCCCCTGTCTCCTGTTAACATCCGCCTAGACGCACAGTTCGGGACCCCCTACCCAAGATCCGCCGGTTTTGACACCGACATTGGTGCTTTCATTGAGAGTTCCTCTATGTCGTCATCTTTAGGCACGATGGCTCCTTCGATCATCACCAACGACGGGGTCCAGGGTGAGACTTTTCTCCTCGGACAGATCTTCGTATTCGGCGGCTTTGCACTGCAGGCCAATTCACTTGGCCATCTGGAGCAGATCGAAAGCTACACCCCTGGCCATGAGGTCAGATTTGGGAGTTTGAACTACACGGCTGACATCCGCGGAGACTTGATCTTCGACGGACTCGAGCCACAGCCAAGCGCGCCGCACTGTCATGATGGGCATGATCTAGCTCTGTTGCCGGACAGTGCCCTGGAGGCCGCACAAGTGTCCGCTCCGACCCTTAGCTCGGAGCCAACTGCGCCGATCGAGGACGGGTGGTTGGACACCTCCTCGGGGGCTGCTACCTCTACGGCGATAGAGCCGGATACCAACCCGGTCCTTTGCGAAGCTCGTGACTCCAAGGTGCCGGACTCCTCTCCGGACTCCAAACCTTCCGCGCCCCTGCAATCAAATCCGATTGGGCGCCGATCATGGAGTTCACCGCTGCGGACATCTTTCAGCACTCGCCCTTTGGCGACATCCTGAATTCACTAAAGTCTCTCTCTTTATCAGGAGTGCCCTGGCCGGATTATGGTCACGAAGGTTGGGGTGCGGACGACGAAGAAATTCAACGCCCACCCACCATCCACTTTGTAGCCACTGTCGATGATCTAACCGACATGCTCGACTTCGACTACGAAGACATCGACGGTATGGACGATGATGCAGGAGATGACCAAGAACCAGTGCCTACAGGGCACTGGAAGGCCACCTCGTCATACGACATATACATGGTGGACATCCCAAAGGACGGGAATGGAGATGGAACAGCGGAGGATGACCCCTCCAAGAAACAGCCTAAGCGCCGGCGTCAGCGGCCCCCCTCTAAATCCCGCCACAGCAAGAATGGAGATTCCGGCACCGGAGACAATAACACCCCGGACAGTGTCGAAGACAACCCCCTCCAGCAGGATTCAGCGCAGGAGGATGGAGAAGCCAGCCCTCATGAGAGAGCGGAAGACAGAGAGGTAGAGGACGATAATTATATGCCTCCCTCCGAAGACGAGGTAAGCCTCAACGACGACGAATTTGTCATGCCTGAGGATCCCGTCGAGCAAGAGCGTTTCAAACGCAGGCTTATGGCCACGGCAAGCAGCCTCAAGAAAAAACAGCAACATCTTAGAGCTGACCAAGACTTGCTAGCCGATAGATGGACTGAAGTCCTTGCGGCCGAAGAGTATAAACTCGATCGCCCCTCCAAAAGCTACCCCAAACGCAGGCTGCCACCCCAATTAGAGGAGGAAGCACCCAAACCTACATCACCAGCGCATGACGCAGCTGACCGACCACCTCGTGGCCGTGACAGAGAGGCCTCTAGGCCCCGGCGTCGCTCGAATACAAAGCCACGGGGGAATGCACCAGACTTGCGAGACATATTGGAGGACAAGGCAAGACAAACAAGATCGATCTACGGATCGCGTGGGCGCCCCACGATATGTGATGACTACCGTCATGCCGGATACAGCAATTCCGGCTGGGCCGAACACAGTAGACAAAGCTCATTTGAGCTGCGTCGTGATATAGCCCAATACAGAGGCGCCGCACACCCACGATGCTTCACAGACGAAGTAATGGATCAACAAAGCCCCGAGGGTTTCAAACCTGTAAAAATTGAATCATATGATGGCACAACAGATCCGGCGGTTTGGATCGAGGACTATCTCCTTCACATCCACATGGCCCGCGGTGATGATCTACACGCCATCAAATACCTCCCACTCAAGCTTAAAGGACCAGCTCGGCATTGGCTCAATAGCTTGCCAGCAGAATCAATTGGTTGTTGGGAAGACCTGGAAGCCGCATTCCTCGACAACTTCCAAGGCACTTATGTGCGACCACCAGACGCCGATGACCTAAGCCACATAATTCAGCAGCCGGAGGAATCGGCAGACAATTCTGGACACGGTTCTTAACCAAGAAAAATGAAATCGTCGACTGTCCGGATGCAGAGGCCCTTGTAGCCTTCAAACATAACATCCGCGACGAGTGGCTTGCCCGGCACCTAGGGCAGGAAAAGCCGAAATCTATGGCATCCCTCACATCACTCATGACCTGCTTCTGTGCGGGAGAGGATAGCTGGCTAGCTCGAGTAACAACCTGACCAAAAACCCTAGTAGTTCGGATACCAAGGACAGCAGTGGCAGGTCGCGTCGCAACAAGCACAAGCGCCGAATTAACAGCGATAATACTGAAGATACGGTAGTAAATGCCAGATTCAGAGGCTCTAAACCCGGTCAGCGGAAAAAAGCCATTCAAAAGAACTACTCCGGGCCCGTCCAATTTGGACCGGATACTCGATTGCTTGTGTCAGATACACGGCACCCCCGAAAAGCCAACCAATCACACCAACAGGGATTGTTGGGTGTTCAAGCAGGCAGGCAAGTTAATTGCCAAAAACAATGACAAGGGGCTGCATAGCGATGACGAGGAAGAGACCCGGCCGCCGAACAATAGAGGATAGAAGGGTTTCCCCCCACAAGTGCGGACGGTGAACATGATATACGCAACCCACATACCCAAAAGGGAGCGGAAGCGTGCACTCAGGGACGTATATGCGATGGAGCCAGTCGCCCCAAAGTTCAATCTGTGGTCCTCCTGCCCGATCACTTTTGATTGAAGGGACCACCCCACTAGCATCCGCCATGGCGGATTCGCCGCATTGGTTCTAGACCCAATCGTCGATGGATTTCACCTCACTAGAGTCCTGATGGACGGCGGCAGCAGCCTGAACCTGCTTTATCAGGATACAGTGCGCAAAATGGGCATAGACCCCTCAAGGATTAAACCCACAAAGACAACCTTTAAAGTCGTCATACCAGGTGTAGAGGCCAACTGTACAGGCTCAGCTACACTTGAAGTGGTCTTCGGATCCCCGGATAACTTCCGAAGCGAGGAGTTAATCTTCGACATAGTCCCGTTCTGCAGTGGCTATCATGCACTGCTCGGACGAACCGCATTTGCAAAGTTCAATGCGGTGCCGCACTACGCATACCTCAAGCTCAAGATGCCAGGCCCTCGAGGAGTCATTACGGTCAACGAAAACACCGAATGCTCTCTACGAATGAAGGAGCATACAGCGGCTCTCGCGGCGGAAGTACAAAGCAGCCTCTTAAGGCAATTCTCGACTCCAGCTGTTAAGAGGCCAGAAACCGTCAAGCGCGCCCGGAGTAACCTACAACAAGACCACCTGGCATGTTCCGAGTACGCGTAGCAATGTGGCCCCAACCCCAGCCCTCGCAAAATCACGAGACCAGTACCACGAGTACATAACTACGCTCTGGAGATACCATGGGCATAGGGGTAGGGGCACGACCACGACATGCCCAGAGAGCGGCTCAACCGCACCAGGGGCTCCCAATTGTGCCATTCTTTTTTTTCTCTTATTCATAGGACTCTGTTTTCCAGAAGCCCTGTCCGGCAGTAGAATTGCCAAACTCACGATGCAACAACCAGGGAAGCAGAAAAGCTACGTCGAGTGTCCAGGTGGTCTCTATTACGAGCAGTATACCTGTTTTACATACCATCCCGCAGCCTACCCCTGGAGGGGGACATGTTAAATAGTCCCATCCCTTGCTTATCACACTATTTGTATCGTTCTGCTTTCATTGCAGTACTTTTTGAATAAACAATGCATCGCTTCTTGCCTATTATTGCATTTCTTTTTCTATCTATACATGTTCACTTATGACATGTTGCACTCGTACGCTTTCGTACGGCCAAATACACCAGGGGCTTAAGTTCCCCAGAATATGGTGTAATAAGTCCGAACACTTTCACAAGTGCGGCACCCCAAACTTATAGCATTATATGCATCGGCTCCGAATCATGTCTTGGGTCAATAGTTGGGTTTGCCCAGCTCCCATGTTTTGGTACCTTACGTTCAGTTATATCGGCTAAGGTAGCGCTGGGAGAACCACTGCGATTGTGCCCCAGTTGAGCTGGGTTGAGCACCTCAGTGGAGAAAGCTAAAACTGACCGTCATGATAGGGCGAGAGGCGGTCGCTGTTCGAGAGGTTTTTTCGAGTCCCTAAAGACTTATGCCGCTTAGAGCGAGGAGCCGGCTTTATCCGGCCTAGGTGTGGATAGCGCCCCGAATTCGGTCTTCCAAACACTAGGGGCTTCGCCGAAATTTAAAATTATATAATTCTATGGCTAAGTGGGAGTGTTCAAGCATTATAAGTCCGGTTGCCTTGTTCGTTGTGTTGAGCGCCTCCCTCAAAGGACCCAAAAATGGGAACAGGAGCACTCAAGTTTATCCCGAACACCCCAACACTTGTGGCATGGGGGCTGAAGCCAATGACTTGCCATCTCTCAAATTTGATAAACGGCCGCACAAAAGGTAATATTTTAAATTAACAAGCGTTGCTTAGCGCATATGAACAAAGTTTTCAGCGCACAAGATAACAACATGCGAGTCTACTCCAAAATTACATCTTTGGAGCATTCGCCCGCTATAAGGTGGGCACCCTTCAGGACACCCTTATAGTACATCTCGGGCGTGCGATATTCCTTGCCCGGCGGTGGCGCGTCCATCACAAGCTTCTCGGCATCCATCTTGCCCCAGTGCACTTTAGCGCGGGCAAGGGCCCGACGGGCACCTTCAATGCAGGCGGAATGCTTGATGACTTCAATCCACAGACAGGCGTCCACCAGCCGCCGCACCAGACCGAAGTAGCTCCCAGGCATGGCTTCTTTAGGCCACAGCCGAACTATGAGGCCCTTCATGGCCTGTTCGGCCACCTTGTGGAGCTCGACCAGCTGCTTCAGCTGGTCACTCAGGGGCACCGGATGTCCGGCCTCAGCATACTGAGACCAGAAATACCTTCTCCGTCGAGCTCCCTTCCTCGGCCCAGTAGAATGCGGCAGCATCGGACACACTGTTGGGGAACGTAGCAGAAATTCAAAAATTTTCCTACGAATCACCAAGATCTATCTATGGAGAGACCAGCAACGAGTAGAAAGGAGAGGAGAGTTTGCATCTACATACCCTTGTAGATCGCTAAGCGGAAGCGTTCAAGTGAACGGGGTTGATGGAGTCGTACTCGTCGTGATTCAGATCACCGATGATCAAGTGCCGAACGGACAGCACCTCCGCGTTCAACACACGTACAGCCCGGTGACGTCTCCCACGCCTTGATCCAGCAAGGAGAGAGGGAGAGGTTGAGGAAGACCCCATCCAGCAGCAGCACAACGGCGTGGTGGTGATGGAGGAGCGTGGTAATCCCGCAGGGCTTCGCCAAGCACCATGGGAGAAGAGGAGAAGAACTTGGGAGAGAGGGAGGGGCTGCACCAAAGGCATAAGGTGTGTTTGGGAGGCCCTCCTACCACACTATATATAGGGATCCCAAGGGGGGGGTGCGCCAGCCCCTAGGAGATCCAATCTCCAAGGGGGCGGCGGCCAGGGGAGGAGTCCTCCCCCCCCAAGGCACCTAGGAGGTGCCTTCCCCTGCTGGGACTCTTCCTTTAGGGTTTCCCCAGGCGCATGGGCCTCTTGGGGCTGGTGCCCTTGGCCCATGTAGGCCAAGGCGCACCCCCTACAGCCCATGTGGCCCCCCGGGGCAGGTGGCCCCACCCGGTGGGCCCCCGGGACCCTTCCGGTGGTCCCGGTACAATACCGATGACCCCGAAACTTGTCCCGATGGCCGAAACAGGACTTCCTATATATAAATCTTTACCTCCGGACCATTCCGGAACTCCTCGTGACGTCCGGGATCTCATCCGGGACTCCGAACAACATTCGGTAACCACATACAAGCTTCCTTTATAACCCTAGCGTCATCGGACCTTAAGTGTGTAGACCCTACGGGTTCGGGAGACATGCAGACATGACCGAGACGTTCTCCGGTCAATAACCAACAGCGGGATCTGGATACCCATGTTGGTTCCCACATGTTCCACGATGATCTCATCGGATGAACCACGATGTCAAGGACTTAATCGATCCCGTATACAATTCCCTTTGTCTAGCGGTATTTTACTTGCCCGAGATTCGATCGTCGGTATACCGATACCTTGTTCAATCTCGTTACCGGAAAGTCACTTTACTCGTTCCGTAACACATCATCCCGTGATCAACTCCTTGGTCACATTGCGCATATGATGATGTCCTACCGAGTGGGCCCAGAGATACCTCTCCGTTTACACGGAGTGACAAATCCCAGTCTCGATCCGCATAAAACAATAGATACTTTCGGAGATACCTGTAGTGCACCTTTATAGTCACCCAGTTACGTTGTGACGTTTGATACACTCAAAGCACTCCTACGGTATCCAGGAGTTACACGATCTCATGGTCAAAGGAAGAGATACTTGACATTGGCAAAGCTCTAGCAAATGAACTACACGATCTTTTGTGCTAGTCTTAGGATTGGGTCTTGTCCATCACATCATTCTCCTAATGATGTGATCCCGTTATCAACGACATCCAATGTCCATAGCCAGGAAACCATGACTATCTGTTGATTACAACGAGCTAGTCAACTAGAGGCTCACTAGGGACATATTGTGGTCTATGTATTCACACGTGTATTACGATTTCCGGATAATACAGTTATAGCATGAATAAAAGACAATTATCATGAACAAGGAAATATAATAATAATACTTTTATTATTGCCTCTAGGGCATATTTCCAACAGTCTCCCACTTGCACTAGAGTCAATAATCTAGTTCACATCGCCATGTGATTAACACTCACAGGTCACATCGCCATGTGACTAATACCCAAGAGTTTACTAGAGTCAGTAGTCTAGTTCACATCACTATGTGATTGACACTCAATGAGTTTTATGTTTGATCATGTTGCTTGTGAGAGAGGTTTTAGTCAACGGGTCTGAACCTTTCAGATCCGTGTGTGCTTTACAAATCTCTATGTCATCTCCTAGATGCAGCTACCACGCTCTATTTGGAGCTATTCCAAACAACTGTTCTACTTGGAGCTATTCTAAATTATTGCTCCATTATATGTATCCGGTCTCTCTACTCAGAGCTATCCGGATAGGTGTCAAGCTTGCATCGTCGTAACTTTTACGACGAACTCTTTTACCACCTCCATAATCGAGAAAATTCCTTAGTCCACTAGTTACTAAGGATAACTTTGAACGCTGTCCTGTGAGCCATTCTTGGATCACTCTTGTACCCCTTGACTGACTCATGGCAAGGCACACTTCAGGTGCGGTACACAGCATAGCATACTGAAGAGCCTACGTCTTAAGCATAGGGGACGACCTTCGTCCTTTCTCTCTATTCTGCCGTGGTCGAGCTTTAAGTCTTAACTTCGTACCTTACAACTCAGGCAAGAACTTCTTCTTTTACTGATCCATCTTGAACACCTTCAAGATCATGTCAAGGTATGTGCTCATTTGAAAGTATTATTAAGCATTTTGATCTATCCTTATAGATCTTGATGCTCAATGTTCAAGTAGATTAATCCAGGCTTTCCATTGAAAGACACTTTCAAAATAACCCTATATGCTTTCTAGAAATTCTACATCATCTCTGATCATCAATATGTCAACAACATATACTCATCAGAAATTCTATAGTGCTCCCACTCACTTCTTTGGAAATACAAGTTTCTCATAAACTTTGTATAGACCCAAAATCTTTGATCATCTTATCAAAGCGTACATTCCAACTCCGAGATGCTTACTCCAGTCCTTAGAAGGATCGCTGGAGCTAGCATACCTTTTAGCATCCTTAGGATCGACAAAAACTTTCTGATTGTATTATATACAACCTTTCCTCACGAAAACTGGTAAGGAAACTCGTTTTGATATCCATCTGCCAGATTTCATAAATACAGCTAATGCTAACATGAATCCGACGGACTTTAAGCATCGCTACGGATGAGAAAATCTCATCGTAGTCAACTCCTTGAACTTGTGAAAAACTTTTCGCCACAAGTCGAGCTTCATGGACGGTGACATTACCATCCACGTCCGTCTTCTTCTTAAAGATCCATTTATCTCAATGGATTGCCAATCATCGGGCAAGTCCACCAAAGTCCATGGATCCGTTCTCGGATTTTATGGCCTCGAGCCATTTATCGGAATCCGGGCCCACCATCGCTTCTCCATAGCTCGTAGGTTCATTGTTGTCTAGCAACATGACCTTCAAGACAGGATCACCTAACCACTCCGAAGTAGTACGTGTCCTTGTCGTCCTACGAGGTTTGGTAGTGACTCGATCCGAAGTTTCATGATCAATATCATAAGCTTCCACTTCAATTGGTGTAGGTGCCACAGGAACAACTTCCTGTGCCCTGCCATACACTAGTTGAAGAGACGGTTCAATAACCTCATCAAGTCTCCACCATCCTCCCACTCAACTCTTTCGAGAGAAACCTTTCCTCGAGAAAGGACCCGATTCAAGAAACAATCCATATTGCTTTCGGATCTGAATTAGGAGGTATACCCAACTGTTTTGGGTTTCGTATGAAGATGCATTTTATCCGCTTTGGGTTCGAGCTTAATCCTGAAACTTTTTCACATAAGCGTCGCAGCCTCAAACCTTTAAGAAACGACAACTTAGGTTTCTCTAAACCATAATTCATACAGTGTCATCTCATCGGAATTACGTGGTGCCCTATTTAAAGTGAATGTGGTTGTCTCTAATGCCTAACCCATGAACGATAGTGGTAATTCGATAAGAGACATCATGGTACGCACCATATCCAATAGGGTGCAACTATGATGTTCGGACACACCATCACATTATGGTGTTCCAGGCGGTATTAATTATGAAACAATTTCCACAATGTCTTAATTGTGTGCCAAAACTCGTAACTCAGATATTCATCTCTATGATCGTATCATAGACATTTTATCCTCTTGTCACAATGATCTTCTACTTCACTCTGAAATTACTTGAACCATTCAATAATTCAGACTTGTGTTTCATCAAGTAAATATTCTCAACATCTACTCGAATCATCTGTGAAGTAAGAACATAACGATATTCACTGCATGCCTCAGCACTCATTGGACTGCACACATCAAAATGTGTTACTTCCAATAAGTTGCTATCTTGTTCCATCTTACTGAAACGAGGCTTTTCAGTCATCTTGCCCATGTGGTATGATTTGCATATCTCAAGTGATTCATAATCAAGTGAGTCCAAACGATCCATCTGCATGGAGTTTCTTCATGCGTATACACCAATAGACATGGTTCGCATGTCTCAAACTTTTCTAAAACGAGTGAGTCCAAAGATCCATCAACATGGAGCTTCTTCATGCGTTTTATACCATTATGACTTACATGGCAGTGCCACAAGTAAGTGGTACTATCATTACTATCTTATATCTTTTGGCATGAAAATGTGTATCCCCACGATCAAAATTCAATAAACCATTCCTTTAGGTGCAAGAGCACTTATTCAGGTTTAATACTAATCTTGATGGTAGAGGGAGCGTGTGATGTTAGATCACATCAAACTTGGAAACACTTCCAACACGTATCGTCAGCTCACCTTTAGCTAGTCTCCGTTTTATTCCGTAGCTTTTATTTCGAGTTACTAACACTTAGCAACCGAACCGGTATCTAATACCCTGGTGCTACTAGGAGTACTAGTAAAGTACACATTAACATAATGTATATCCAATATACTTCTATCGACCTTGCCAGCCTTCTCATCTACCAAGTATCTAGGGTAATCTTGCTCCAGTGGTTGTTCCCCTTATTACAGAAGCACTTAGTCTCGGGTTTGGGTTCAACCTCGGGTTTCTTCATTGGTGCAGCAGCTGATTTGCCGTTTCATGAAGTATCCCTTCTTTCCCTTGCCCTTCTTGAAACTAGTGGTTTCACCAACCATCAACAATTGATGCTCCTTCTTGATTTCTACTTTCGCGGTGTCAAACATCACGAATATTTCAAGGATCATTATATCTATCCCTGATATGTTATAGTTCATCACGAAGCTCTAGCAGCTTGGTGGTAATGACTGCGGAGAAACTATCACTATTTCATTTGGAAGATCAACTCCCATTCGATTCAAGTGATTGTTGTACTCAGACAATCTGAGCACAAGCTCAACGATTGAGCTTTTCTCCCTTAGTTTGTAGGCTAAGAAAATTGTCGGAGGTCTTATACCTCTTGACGTGGGCACGAGCCTGAAATCCCAATTTCAGCCCTCGAAACATCTCATATGTTCCGTGACGTTTCGAAAACGTCTTTGGTGCCTCTACTTAAACCATTTAACTGAACTATCACGTAGTTATCAAAACGTGTATGTCCGATGTTCGCAACATCCACAAACGACGTTTGGGGTTTAGCACACTAAGCGGTGCATTAAGGACATAAGCTTTCTACTGATCGCATAATCGCTACTATCAACTTTCAACTATATTTTCTCTAGGAACATATCTAAAACAGTAGAACTATAGCGTGAGCTACGACATAATTTGCAAAAGGTCTTTTGACTATGTTCAAGATAATTAAGTTCATCTTATGAACTCCCACTCAGATAGACATCCCTCTAGTCATCTAAGTGATTACATGATCCGAGTCAACTAGCCCGTGTCCGATCATCACGTGAGACGGACTAGTTATCATCGGTGAACATCTTCATGTTGATCGTATCTACTATACGACTCATGCTCGACCTTTCGGTCTCCGTGTTCCGAGGCCATGTCTGTACATGCTAGGCTCGTCAAGTTAACCCTAAGTGTTTTCGCTGTGTAAAACTGTCTTACACCCGTTGTATGTGAACGTAAGAATCCATCACACCCGATCATCACGTGGTGCTTAGAAGCGACGAACTGTAGCAACGGTGCACAGTTAGGGGAGAACACTTCTTGAAATTTTGTAAGGGATCATCTTATTTACTACCGTCGTCCTAAGTAAACAAGATGCATAAACATGATAAACATCACATGCAATCAAATAGTGACATGATATGGCCAATATCATTTTGCTCCTTTTGATCTTCATCTTCGGGGCTCCATGATCATCATCGTCACCGGCACGACACCATGATCTCCATCATCATGATCTCCATCATCGTGTCTTCATGAAGTTGTCACGCCAACGACTACTTCTACTTCTATGACTAACGCGTTTAGCAATAAAGTGAAGTAGTTACATGGCGTTCTTCAATGACACGCAGGTCATACAAAAAATAAAGACAACTCCTATGGCTCCTGCCGGTTGTCATACTCATCGACATGCAAGTCGTGAATCCTATTACAAGAACATGATCAATCTCATAAATCACATATATCATTCATCACATCCTTTTGGCCATATCACATCACATAGCATACCCTGCAAAAACAAGTTAGACGTCCTCTAATTGTTGTTGCATGTTTTACGTGGCTGCTATGGGTTTCTAGCAAGAACGTTTCTTACCTACGCAAGACCACAACGTGATATGCCAATTGCTATTTACCCTTCATAAGGACCCTTTTCATAGAATCCGTTCCGACTAAAGTGGGAGAGACTGGCACCCGCTAGCCACCTTATGCACCAGGTGCATGTCAATCGGTGGAACCTGTCTCACGTAAGAGTACGTGTAAGGTCGGTCCGGGCCGCTTCATCCCACAATACCGTCGAAACAAGATTGGACTAGTAACGGTAAGCATATTGAACAACATCAACGCCCACAACTACTTTGTGTTCTACTCGTGCAAAGAATCTACGCAATAGACCTAGCTCATGATGCCACTGTTGGGGAACGTAGCAGAAATTCAAAAATTTTCCTACGAATCACCAAGATCTATCTATGGAGAGACCAGCAACGAGTAGAAAGGAGAGGAGAGTTTGCATCTACATACCCTTGTAGATCGCTAAGCGGAAGCGTTCAAGTGAACGGGGTTGATGGAGTCGTACTCGTCGTGATTCAGATCACCGATGATCAAGTGCCGAACGGACAGCACCTCCGCGTTCAACACACGTACAGCCCGGTGACGTCTCCCACGCCTTGATCCAGCAAGGAGAGAGGGAGAGGTTGAGGAAGACCCCATCCAGCAGCAGCACAACGGCGTGGTGGTGATGGAGGAGCGTGGTAATCCCGCAGGGCTTCGCCAAGCACCATGGGAGAAGAGGAGAAGAACTTGGGAGAGAGGGAGGGGCTGCACCAAAGGCATAAGGTGTGTTTGGGAGGCCCTCCTACCACACTATATATAGGGATCCCAAGGGGGGGGTGCGCCAGCCCCTAGGAGATCCAATCTCCAAGGGGGCGGCGGCCAGGGGAGGAGTCCTCCCCCCC